>NC_142133.1:19837705-20137705 GCF_024610735.1 Ursus americanus
TAGGATCAGATAAGTTTACTTGAGCAGAGCCAACATGGGGGAAATGGAAGGTCTAAGAGAATTCCTCTGAGCCGATAGTTTAGATATGAGTCAAACCTTACTGAAACAAAAATGGAATTTATGATTCTATTTCAATCTTAATACTACCTATTCTGCTTTGATAAATGGTATCCTCAGCATGTGGGTTTCCCTACTATTAGCAACACACATTGGCTATGCACCAGGACCATATTTGAGAATTCAACCAGTATTTTCTAATTCCACTAAACAGTTAGTGAGACTAATTAAGATAGATTTGATTCCATCTGCTAGATGTCTTTCTTTATATCAAATTATACCACAGAGTATTACAAACCTAAACTTTGTTGCCTTCGATTCCTTCTGAAATGTCTTTGTTAGCCTGTAATTCAATATTAATGTTATGCTATTGGACTTTAATAAGGATGCTATAAGAAACAGGTTTATCATAAGCATTTCTTCTATGATCTTACTATTAATAACAGTATGCATTATTTTTTTCAATTGTTGCTGGTAAATATTTTCAAAATAAACTGCCATTATATTTGACATAAGAAAAAATATTAACATTATCTTTTAATTGGGTAGAATAATTAGAATTTTACCCCAATTCTCCATTCACCTTGGTTTTTAGAAAGCTTGGTGTAAATTAATATTCAGTCCTCATACTTTGATGTACCATTTATTTTTTTCCCCCATTTCCTTACTTTCTATTTAGTTTTGGTGTTGTATGGTGCTCTTGATTTAGTCTTTTATTGAAAATCACCACTAAATTTTGGGGATATGTGGGACATATGCATTTTATAAAAATACATTCATCAAAGTAATAGTATTCTGCAAAATAGAGCCACCATAATCTTTATTTAAAAAGACAATTTGTTAAGTGTTTCTTTAAGGAATGTATGATAGAGGGTGTAGGATGGGGAAATTACTAAAAATTCACTCAGTGTATTTTTAGCTTCCTTTCTATAAATTGAATATTTACTAACCTATAATATTGATCCAGGAATAACTTTCAAGGTTTGTTTAATTTACACTGTATAATTTATTATCAGAGTTTGTCTACTAACTGAAATGGATGTTCATGCTGCTTGTAATACAAGAGTCATGAGTTCAGTTCTTGAATAGACCATTTATATTTGCTTTATTCCAACACCCCAACGAGTACCTATATCTTTGGCTAATTCTTAAACAAATGTGCACAGGCAGACATTAGGTTGAATGGATATGAAAAAAATCAAATATTTAAATGTGCAAATGTAAAATATTATCAATGATACAAATACAAATTATTTAAATATACAGACAAAAAATATATGTTATTGGTTAGTTTTGTCCAGAACTAGTACATCAATCAGTAGCAAAAATTATAAATATGAGAGCAAGCCAGACTATTTACCTTTTGGTGCTGGCAATTATTGGTCAACTATATGCAGATCAACATTCTTTTTGATATGTAAATTTACAGGCTTAAAGTTAGTATGTTAGCATTGCAAGATTTTCCTACATCTTTAGGAAGCACTCTACTTCCAGGGGCGCCTGGGTGACTCAGTTGTTAAGCATCTGCCTTCAGCTTGGGTCATGATCCCCGGGGTTCTGGGATGGAGCCCGCATTGGGCTCCCAGCTCACTGCTCAGCGGGGAGCCTGCTTCTCCCTCTTTCACTCCCCCTGCTTGTGTTCCCTCTCTGGCTATCAACTAAGTAAATAAAATCTAAAAAAAAAAAAAAAAAAAAGGAAGCATTCTACTTTCATATAATCCCTACTCCTCAATCCTTTTGCATCCGAATCCATTAATTTTTACCATATCCTCTTTCTTACAGCAGAGGATCAAAAATATGTACTATATGCAATATACACAAATTTAACATAGAATACACAAAATTTAATTTTGTGATGATAAATATAACCTTGATCTCAGCAACCTAATTCTTGCTAACAGTTTTGCTTTAAGACACATTTTGAAAAGACTGCCTTGTGAGTTTAGGACCATGGATCTCTTCTAGCCGTTTCTTGGATAAGGCCACCCGGTAAAGATGTACCTGGAACAGATTCCTCTGGATATTAATAGAATTGTTTATGCCTGTTATACCATTAGACTAGATTGAGAAGACGTAAGATAAAGCGTGAAAATATTATTTTTCCTGTAGAAAAATTCATAAGGAAGCACCCTCTTACACTCTGCGGTGGCCTATTTGTGATGGTTGTGAGCAGGGATTAACAGACCACAGCCAGGGGGCCAAATTCAGCCCATTGCTTGTTTCTGTAAATAAAATTTTATTGTAATGCAGCCATGCCTATTTATTTGTATATTGTCTATGGATCTTTTCACGCTACAGTAGCAGGGCTGAGTAGCTGCTACAGAGCTTATATGGCTTACAAAGTTTAAATTATTTACTATCTGGCCCTTTACAGGAAAAAAAAAATGTTTGCTAACCCCTGATATTTAGTAAGACTTGCACTGAGCAAGTCATTTAACAAATTTTCCAGGCAGTGTGAATTTATTTATGATAGGCTTTCTTCTTTGCTTTGGTAAGTAGGACATGCTTAATCAAACTTGATATCTACCACTAGCATAGTGTCACTATGTTAAATATGTTGTGTACTAATGTAACTCCATCTTCCTCTTGCTGCTACATTTTTGTTTTATTCTCCATGTTTTCTTAACTTCTAAAAATCTAGTTTTGCTGTATGTATATCTGCACCAATTCTCATGGAATCTCTACATTTTACAAAGAACACTGTCTAATTTATTCGCATTCAAATGTTCACCTCTCTGCAAAATTAAATTTTTCTCACAATAAGTCAGGTGGAACATTATCTTGTAGAAAACATGTTTTGGCAATTAAGGATAATGTGGTTTTTAACTTAATATAAGATAATTCAGCTCCAAAACTTTCTCTCCTTTTTTCTTTTTTTTTTTAATCAAAGGACTGGCATTCAACATTCAAAAATAAAATGTTTGAGGAGTCAGCATAAAGATAGTAATAAGACTATAACAGTTAGGCTTAAGTACACCTAGGTTCAAATCCCAGCTATACCACTTTTGAAACATAAGTAAGTCATTAAACACTTTAGGGCCTTACTTTTCTCATCTCCCTGTAATGTGGGAGAATATAATAAAATTTCACATGATAAATATGAGAATTAAGTGAGATACAGCAGAGATATTTGTCTGTATTGTTCATTGTCATATTATCAGTGCTTGGCACATGGTAGGCACTCTAGATAGATGACAGACAGACAGACAGATACATAGAAGCACCTTGCAGAATCATGTCTTACATTAAATATTCGGTAAAAATCAGTTTCTGCTTTCTTTTTAGACATATTCATTCACAGTAAGTTTCTTTAGTCTTATTTAGAAATAGTTACAAGTTACTGGAGAGGATAACTTTTTAACCTATCATGCTGCCAGTCAGAGACGAGACATTCTGCTTATATGCAATGCACACATGAGCTACTTTGAAGTTTGGCACAAAAATTCTCAGAAACATGTTTTTGTGGAGATCTTTTTAACCCAAATTCTTAGTTCCTGGAGTTATGGTTCCATCTCTGTTAAAGAAAAATTGAATCTGCAGTGAATAGTGGGAACCTTGGGAAAAGATGTCTCTCTTTCTCTTAAGTATCTTAGTTCAGCTCTGAAGTCCACGAAAATTCACAACTTTAGGGTCTGGCACAAAGAATATTTTGTTGGTAAGCCTTCTAAGAAAGTTTGTGTTTTCTCATTCTCGGTGAACTTTTTAATCATTTTTCAGCAAATCAGTAATATAAGCATAAATAGGAAGGAAGATGCCCCTGACTTAAGAATCGACAATATAATTAAGTTTAGGTACCATTATTATAATTCTGAATTACGGAAAAAATGAACAACAAACGGGAAAAAAAAAGTGGGCTGCAGAATGGGGAGTTGGAGTTGGTCTGTCACTAGAAGATGAGGTCAGTTCAACTGGTGATAAAAAGAGGAAAAAAATATAAGTAAGCAATCAGATCATATCCCTGACTAGTCTGCTGATGCATTCGTTTATTCATTAAACAACTACTTATTGATCATTTATATGTTAAATAATAGTTTTACATTAGTTGTTAAAATAGACCAGGTCCCTGTCCTCAAGGAGGATGCCTATAATCAGATGGTTAGATTTATCCTCTTTTACAGATTCCTTAGGAATTCATATTAATGAATGCCTTTTCTCCTTTATTATGTAGTGCCCCCCCAATCATATGTTGAAACCCTAACCTTGGTATTGGTATTAGAAGGTGGGGCCTGAGAGAGGTAATTAGGTTTAGAAGAGATCCTGTGAATGCAACCTCCACAATGGGATTATCGTCCTGGTAAGAAGAGAGACTAGAGCTTGCTCTTGCTCAGCTCTCCCTTTCTTTAGCACTCTTTCTCTCTCAGTGTCTTATGACAAAGCAATAAGACAACCATTTGCAAACCAGGAAAGAGCCCTTACAAAGACCTGACAATGCTGTCCCCTTAATCTTGGACTTCCCAGGCTCTAGAACTGTGAGAAATAAATTACTGTTGTTTAAGCTGCTCAGTGTGGTATTTTTGTTATAGCAGCCTGAGCTAAGACACCCTTCAAAATAATCCATGATGTTTATTTTAACTTGATTTAATCTTCATAAAAATATTGAAATGGGGTAGTGTAAGCAGAAAGAGTTAGAGGTCCCCCCAAAAAGAAAAGCTTTCTTGACCTAAAAAAAGTCAATTTACGCCTCCAGCCATCTTGTGAAAGGATGTTAAGAACAAACAGCCACTATCTGGCCAGGAGACAGCCAAAACCCACCCAAAAGAAGACTGACCCGACACACATTCTTGAGTTATCTTTGCAGGATCTAAACCCCTTTGAGACTCAGATACAGGACCCAGGAAAGCCAGAGAATTAATGATGCTGACCAGTGCTGACCCTCGTGACTTGGACCTGGACTCTATCACCTTAAGATGACTTTTGCCCCAGTTCCACGCTGAATTCCCCATTGCACAAACCCCTTCATGAATATGTACGTACCCTTAGCTTAAAACTTCCCCAATTTTGTTGTTTGGGGAGACACTGCTTGGGAAAAGATCCTTAGTGTTCTCCTTTATTGGTTGCAAGTAAAACTCTTCCTTCTCCTATTCTTTGGTTTCATAGTGTCTTTTGGCTTGACACTCACCAAGAGGTGAACCCTGTTTTGATTGGGTAATGTATGTTCTAGGATCAGAGAGTCTTCATCAACATGACACAAAGGAACGCTTGAAATGCTCCATGTTTTAACCAGTTACTTCATTCAGTGTTGAAGTGGTGGGTTTTGTTGTTGTTATTTTAATCAATTTCTTCTGTACAGTTTGCAACTAAAATTAATTCACCATTCAGTAGGGATTCATTCTCAATTTAATTTCTTGACCAAACTGCAATTTTACATTAAATTACATTCTTATGGATCTAAGTTGAGTGTGATTATAATGATTAATAAGGCCATGCAACTTTATAAATTAACCATAATTGGCCACGTGATTGGGAAGGTAAATCCCATTATAGAGGATTGGATTTGAGAGAGTGGAGACAGGGTGGGTGGGTGAAGGGTTTACACACTGTTATAGATGCTTTGTGGAAATATCCATTAACTAAAGGGATTAGTATTTATTCATTTGTAAACTTCTTTCACTTAGTTCAACCTTTTTTCTTTTTTTTTGAAATGAATAAATGAATGAGTTAGTGAGTGACAGTAGCATTTCAAGTGCTCCTTAAGATAGCAAAATAGTAATAATCTTTTGAAATGGACTATAATTTCCTACTAGGAAGAATATTTTTTCTACTCAATTTTGAGTTCATTTCATGTAAAGAAGAGTAAGAAAATGTTCTATGTTTTAGTCTAAATACCTTATAAACCTCATTCATATACACTATAGAATTTAAAAACATGAAAAAAATTTCACTCTAGTACAATGGAATTAACTACCATTTTAAAGTGAAATTGACTTTATGAATACATCTATCTATCTATCTATCTATCTATCTATCTATCTATCTATATGAGATATCTGTATATATCTATAGATCGATCTACCTATCTCCAGGAAACATGCGTACTCTACCTCCTATACCACTAAATAACCCACAAACAATTTTGTTTTAGTTCACTTTGATAATGTAAATATCTGGTAGAAGGCAACAAATAATCTTTAATTCTTCAAGTTGCTTTTATATAGTCTTCCTCTATTATGTTTGCTACCACTGCTACCAAGCTGTAGATACACAAAATGGATGTTATTTTTATGTTTCAGTTTGACTGGACTAAGGGATGCCCAGATAGCTGCTAAAACATCATTTCTGAGTGTGTGTGTGTGTGATGGTGTCTATGAAGAGATTAAAATTTGAATTGGTAGACCAAATAAAGAATGTGAGTAGGCTTCATCTAATCCATTGAGCGCCTGAACAGAAAAAAAAGATAGGAGGAAGGATGAAATTCACTCTCTTTGCTTCAGCTGGGACATCCATTTTCTGCTGGCCTTGGACTTCAGGTGTCCCTGGTTGTCCTGCCTTTGGAATTAGACAGGGATTTACACCATTGGCTCCCCTGATTTTCAGGTCTTCACACTCAGACAAAATCACATCACCAACTTTCCTAGTTCTCCAGCTTGTAGAAGGCAGATAATGGGACTTCTTAGCCTTCATAACCATATAAGCTGAAATCTATAATAAATCTCCTGTGTATATATATTATATATATATATATATATATATATATATATACACACACACACATATGTATATATATATATACACACACACACATATACACACATATAAATAAAATATACACACACATATAATACATATATAATACACATGTATACTGTATTATATATGTACCTATATATTATATTATATATATGTATATGAGTAGATTTATTATAGAATCCTCATATATATTACATATATTTATATATTTGTAAATATATATTGGTCCAATTCTCTGGAGAACCTTGACCAATACCATGGGGATGTGACATCTAGGCACCCAGGCTTTGAAAAGCATTGGGCAGGTCAATCAGACAGCTTACTCCTTAAGTGCTTGAACCTCTTGCTTCACAAGAATATAGAGAGTGACAAGAAAAGAAATATAGCAGTTGGGATACTTTTGATTGTAAGTAACAGAACAAAGAAAGAAATATAGTAACAGCTACAAAATCTTACACTTGCTTACTATAGGAAAAATGTTGGTTGACAAAATCACGATAGCTTTAGTCATGGTAAGCATTTTAGCTTAATCCCTTTGAAGTACTGTCAGTTCTGCCTTATGCTGCATTAGGTTCCTAGGATTATAATAACAAAGTTACTGAAAATAAAAGAATTCTTTTTCTTATGGTTTTGGAGGCTAGAAGTCTAAAATCAAGTTGTCAAAAAGGCCATGCTATCCTGAAGACTAAAATCCATCCCACACCTTTCTCTTAGCTTCTGGTGCTGCTGGCAATCCTTAATATTCTAATCTCTGCCTCCATTATTATGTTGCTTTCTCTCTGCATGTGTTTCTTTTCCCTTTTCTGATAAGGACACTGGTCATATTAGATGAAGGCATCCAACATAAGCCTGTTGAGCATCCTTGTCTTTGTTTAGTTCTTTAAATGATGGATATTTTTCAAAAGATGTGCAGAAAGGCTTACAAGGACATCGTGAACTAGCTTGACTCAAGTCTGAAAAACTGACCAAGGACAGGATTCAGAACCTCACAGCTTCATTGGCAAAGGTCCTATTCTTCTCCGCTTCCATTACAACAATAATTTCAAAGACAATATTTATGCATTAATTTTTAGAGCTCTGTGTACATTATACTACTGGCTTCTAACGTTTTTATATCTTTTAGAATACCACCCTATTTTTAGTATAACATCAATATAACTTATAATAATGTTATCACTTGGCCTCAAGAGTAACAGTTTTTTTTCAACTTTGATCAAAGCATGATGGTTTTGTCAATTTGCCTTGCTTTAAAACTTGAATCACAGAATTGCTTTTTATTTAGTTTAGGCCTATGGTCTAGCTATACCTGGTTCAGGAGGTGTCAGTCATTTTATTTGCTCTAGAAACTACACTTAAGGTTTATATGTAGGCAACTTTTATTTTTTCATTTTCCTTTAGTTTTCTAGAAATGTCCAAGGAACTTTAAGCTACAAATTAATTAATATTCTGTATATTTCTACAGGAGAGGAAGAATGTAGAACTCCTTACTTAAGGAATGCTGATATTTCTCTTGGATGTATTGTTTTCAGATCTCCCTCAACCAATAAATACACACAGTGCTTTTTCTCTAAGTTTATCTAGAGGATTTTGTAGAATTGTGGAGACCTGTGTGTAAATGAGATAGTAAATGTAAATGCTATAATCTATGTACAATGTTGTACACAAAACAGAAAAACAACTTAAAAAGATAAAAACTTAGACCAGAATCTATTTTTTCTTAGGTGTAAAAAGGAAATGGCATAGAAAAACATCACGAGAAGTGGTGCTCAAGGAAATTAGAGAAGAGCTAGTAAGGTAGACAAATATAAATCTAAGTCTAGGATGTCCATGAGAAAGGAAGAATGGACAATAAGATAAAAGAAAAGAGGTCAAAAAAGACAATTGCTTTGCTCAATCACAAAGTCTAGCTAACTTGCTAGAGTACCACTCTTCCACAGGGAAATGAGCATCCTTGCTAAAGATCAAGGAGTACATGAACAATGATAAAGTTGAGATTGGAAGTCTTTCATTGTAGCCTACTGATGTTAAATAACCAACCTGGAATGTTTTGGCTTCACCACTGTAGTTACTGATTTGTCTTGGGTGTAGAAGTTAAAAATATCTAAGCTATGGAACAGAGTAAACTCCTTAGCCTGGTTGCCAGATTTTACTTCTAGGTAGGTTAAAAAGCAAGTAGGATAGTTGCAAAGTGCTTTCTTAGAGTGGTTAGGAAGGGATTTAATAGAGGAAAGACAGGGTGCCAGTAAAGGACAAATGACACAAAAGAGAAAGAGAGAAGAGCACAAATCACTCCAAATATATATTTATTCATAATTTAATGAATATTTACTGTAATTTACTTTGGGCACAGAGCAAGACATAGAAAGAGATGGTTCTTGCTCCCATAGAGCCAACAGTCTCAAAAGGCAAAGAGTCCTGGGTTTAAATTCCAGCCCTGCCACTATATTGGGTAAATTTTAGCCAGGTATTAAGACATCTGGAGCCATAGTTTCTTTTTGATATATGAAGTAGGGCTAAGAGTACTTATCCTAAATGGCGGTTGTAAAGATTTAATGAAATAAAATGCATAATGCTTGGGTCCATATCTGCCATATAGCTGACATTCTCTTTGCTTTCCTTTTCAAATGTAGTGAAAGTTAAATAATGTGACAGGCACAGAATTCTATGAGCACAGGGGAAACCAAATAAAATCTTGATTTTTTTTTAAAGATTTTATTTATTTATTTGACAGAGAGAGAGAGAGAGAGAGAGAGCACAAGCAGGGGGAGCAGCAGGCAAAGGAAGAGGGAGAAGCAGACTCCTCACTGAGTGGGGAACCCAATATGGGGCTTGATCCCAGGACACTGGGTTCATGACTTGAGGCGAAGGTAGAGGCTTAACCAACCGAGTCACCAGGTGCCCAAAATCTTGATTGTTCTTAATTACAACTGAAGTGACAAGACACATTGTTGACAATATTATTTTTTTTTAAATCAGGGATTGACATTTGGGAAAGAGTATTAAATTCTTAGATAAGAAACTTCTAAAGAATGAAATTATTCATACATAGAACTGAGTTCAACTATTGAAATCTTAGATTTATGTATGAAAGGTGTCTATCCATTATACTGTAGTATGAACTTCAAATTTTTCATCAAATCATGATATTTAGTTATAGTAAATCCTATATATAACTTCCTTTGTTCTTACATATATATTTTTAAATTGGTCTCATTCGCAAGAGTATGGGCTAAGATCAAGTATAGATTATGTTCTCAAAACTATGAGATGTTAAACGTTTCACATGCTAATAGTCTGTGTTCCTGGCCTTTTAAATAATGGCATAATGTTAATGACCAAGTTGCATATCACTCACTTATGTAGGTGCCTGTCAGGTAATAAGCTTTCCTAAAGAAGGAGCTATGGTAATTATCGTTGGTCTGAATGGATGTATTTCTCATGGTCTTTTTTTTTTTTTTTTTAAATTTCTCTTCAAGTCTATTTAAAATATTATAATGTTAGTATTTTAAATTGGCAATACCCAAGGTGAAATTACAAACTGCAGTGTGGAAGCTAGTCAATTTAGACTTTATTAGGTAAGGTCAGAATCTTAAAATGAGAAAAAAAGCTACATCACCTATATTTATCTTCCATCTGTTTAGAAACTGTTCAGATTGCCAACACACTGATGCATCATTTACTTATAATAACGTGTTAATCACAATAATGAGCAATCAATTTTCAGATGTTAAATGAACACTCAGAATAGGAAACCCTGTCATTTAGAAGGCCATTAATGAGAGCAAGGTGGAAAAATTGATTAGGCAGTTGACTTTTTTAATACAAATGTTTGTCACCATGAATTCAAAGTCTACTAAACAATTGAGCTTCTTTATGCTGATTTTTGGCAAACTAAAGAGAACAGACTGCTTTTAAGGGGGAACTTCAAGTACAACTGCTTCACTGAGAACTTACTTCATGAGAAGTGTTTATTTCATAGGTTTTCCCACGTAATAGATTTTGCTTGCTAAGTTTCATATCTCATAAATAGTCCATGGTCTAAAGCAGACGTTGGCAAACCATAGCCCACTGGTCAAATCTAGTCTGCCACCTGTTTCTGCATAGCCTGTGAGCTAAAATTAGTTTTTATTATTTAAAAGGTTGAAATAAATCATATTTGAAAAAATAAATTTGTGACAAATTACAGTAAGAAATTCTAATTTCAGAGTCTATAAATGGAGTTCTATTGTACCACAGCTAAATGAGTTCATTTGCATATTGTCTATAGCTGCTTTTGTGCTACATAGGCAGGGTTGTGTGCAAAGAGAGTTTCAGCTGGCAAAGCTGAAAATGTTTACTATCTGACTGTTTAGTGAACAAGTTTGTCAACCTCCAGTCTAGAACTTATAGTATATGTGTAAGTATTATGGGGACAGGGGTGAAGTGTAACAGAATTTCTACTCCTTATTCTGCCAGTAGCTGAAATGGAGCAAACCGATTTTGTCTGCTTGGTTATTTTAAAACTTTGAGCTAATATTTACTTTCTTTTATGCTTAATCTGATTCTGCTCTAAAAGGAATAGTCTTAATCTTCCATTGGATAATGTTCAATATTTATTCATCTAGGACCCAGATTTCTCAATTCAATTGAAAACAAGAGACTGAATTGTATTTGGGTATTGTGCTTGGATATTTTGAATACAAAAGGAGGTTCATCTATGTAAGAACAAATTAAGACCCTGTTGTAACCCATTATGCCATGTTGCTACTTGACATTCTCAGTGATAAGACATGCTTCTTTAGATCTTTCATGTTAGATTATCTAACCTAAGACACTGCATGCATTTCGTCCTAGGTCTGGTTTTAAATACTTTACATATATATTAACACAATCCTCACAATAATCCTATGATCTCCCTACTGTTTTATCTCTATTTTACTGATAAGGAAACAAGCAAAAAGGATGTCATAAGCTGTAATTCTGTTCAGAACTCTCTATTTCTAGAATTTATGAAATTCAAGACCTCTGAAGCCAAACTTGCAATAATTTTGGAGGAGTGTCCTGGTCACAATGTTACTGACTGGGGCTGGCCAACCTTCCTTTATTCCTTTACTTTAATGTTGCATTGGGATGCTGAGATTAAATCAGGATGTCTTAGAGTTCATCCATTGAAAAAGTATTTTATTGTTGCTCTATAGGTGAAACCATCCAAACTTCATAGAATCTAAATGCCTTAGTTCCTCATGACATTGAAAAGGGAGGATATATCAGATGCACTCCTGTCCACAGAGTTTTGAATGACTTAGTAATGAGCCTTTGTTAGTGATTCAATAGTATCACACTGCTGATGTGAGTAATTTGACACTCTTCCTTTATCTGAGCAAAGTGGGACAATCTTGTGGAATATAGTTCATTTGCATAATGTTCTCTCTAAGAAAAAATCTACATGGTTATGCAAACACTACATATATTTAGAAGTCAGATGCATTATGCATGCCTATTCATAAGATTCAATTATTGGAATATTAATGTATTCTTTTTTTCTGCCTTCGATATTCCTTCCAGCCTCCCTCCTTACCTTCATACCCCCAACTCAACACAGGTGGCCAGACATTTGGATTTTCCTGTGTCAGGGGAAGGCTGTTATTCAGGATCAAAAATGGAAGATACTCAAAGGCATTCTGCCTTCCTATAAGTGATGGGGGAGAGGTAAGCCCTTTGATTTAAGAGAGAGTGAACTCCCTGATCCTAGGAAGGAGACTAAGGCCCTAGAAGTAGCCTTAAGTGGGGGTTCTCCTTTCCCAGTAGGAGCCCCAGAGAGGTAACTGGAGCTCAGAGGAAAATGGCATAACTGTAGGTGGACCCAGGTACACAAACGCAGCAAAGATGCTTGTACATTGAGCATGGAATAGGAGCAGTCCAGCTGTTGAATATCTAGGACCTATCTTGGCCCAGACAATGCAGTGATTAGTGGTGACCATAAAGACTGAAGATAAGAGCCCCTTCTTTCTTTTGTCAGCACTACTTAGGCTTCTCTGGTTTCAGGACAATTTTAAGGAAGAAACTAGTCTTCCAATTAATTGCGGAGAAGAAATTTTCCTCTATTCTAGCAGGAAAGAGGCTTATAGCTGGAGTTAATTTGATTTAAAGAAAATAAATAGGGGTGACTGGGTGCTCAGTAGGTTAAGCATCTGCCTTTGGCTCAGGTCATGATCTCAGGGTCCTGGGATTGAGCCCCATGTGGGGCTACCTGCTTAGTGGGGAGCCTGTTTCTTCCTCTCCCTCTGCGCCTCCCCCAGCTTATGCTTTTTTTCTCTCTCTCAAATAAATAAAATCTTAAAAAAGATAAAGAAAATAAATAAATATGTCATTTCTTGCATACTTGAGATTGAGGGTTAAAATTCACAGCTACTACATATGTACATACATATAAAAAAATTCTTCTGAGTATCCCCAACTCTGTGCCCTTATATCATTCTCTCTTTGAGTCACATAAAACTTCGCCTAAGTGAGAATGAAAAGGATTATCCATTGACAAAATACATAAGCTATTACTTCAATTTCTCAGCACAGTACCTAAAACATGGCACCTTGGCTTCCTCTAAAAAGAGCAATAGCATGTGCTTCACTTATTATTTTCCACATGAATTTCCATTAGTTTTAGACACTTCTCCTGAGGTGTTTCTTCTGTCCCATTGTTCTGTTTTGTTTTTTCCTCACTATGAATGAAGACCTAGGATGCTTGGGTTCTTAATCTATCTGACCAACTGAGTCACAGAATAGCCTCTGGCAGCCATTTTAATTTCCTCTGACTATAGTACAGCTGTCAGAAACACCCACCAAGTCCTCTCAGAGTGTATCTGATATTTCTACTTAATTATTATTGGTGATGGATTTGAGATTCTCTAATGAAAATGTCTATTGCAGGGCAATATGTTGTAATTTAATTTGGAACTATTACCCTGACTTGTTCTGCTTTCAGAAGGACATGAAGAAATCAAGCTTTGTATTAAATAACTTTCTTTGTGAGGTAAATAACTAAGAACTAGGAATAAAAGTGGAACATTGCAAATTCCATTCAGATGAGGCCAAATGGCCTATTCTATAAGAAATAAAGGAATTTAACTAACCATAAGCCTGTTTATTGCAGAGAGAGAAAATATTATCTTGTCTAATATTAATGGCATTTCTTAAATAATACCCTATTATTTTACACTAGACTTAAATATAGTATTTTATTTTCTTACCTCCACTTTTTATTGAGGTTTCATTTAGTCTATAAATTACTTTTATTTCACTTGGGGCCTCTGAATGCTGTGCGGCAATAGATATACAGAGATTAGACACTGCTTTTTTCTTTTTTTCTTTCTTCTTTTCTTTTCTTTTCTTTTCTAAGGATCCATTAACAATACAAATAAAGAATTTCAATTTTTATTTTTAAACAGACAGTATCTGTGGTGGTGTTTGGAAAGGGCATTGAGTTGCCTAATCTCATTTTAGAGAAGTCCTATTGTAGTTATGATTTGGATAGAACATGGTATTTGAAGACCATTAATAAATCCTTGGTTCCTTCTGTAAACAGAAAGTTAGAATAAAGTAGACTGAGCTGCATACAATATGATGTTCTTAACAACAACAACAACGAAATCAATATGACTGATCATTGACTTCTTGTGAACCATAGAGGAAAGTCTTCTTTGAAAATAGGGAGAAATCAATATGTGCCAGCAAGATGTGACGTGAGGGGTATTTGAAAGGCCCCGATGTATAAATGCCCCAGTGATAGTGTGACGCTGTTGGAAAACACTTCCACAAGTAACAGTTTCCTGAGCTCTCTGTCCTTAGCTTGTTTATCCTTATTTATTTATTTATTTATTTATTTATTTATTTATTTATTTATTTTTAAAGATTTTATTTATTTATGTGACAGAGAGACAGCCAGCGAGAGAGGGAACACAGCAGGGGGAGTGGGAGAGGAAGAAGCAGGCTCCCAGCAGAGGAGCCCGATGTGGGACTTGATCCCGGAACGCCGGGATCACGCCCTGAGCCGAAGGCAGACGCTTAACGACTGCGCTACCCAGGCGCCCCTATCCTTATTTATTTTTTAAATTGAATTGTTCTTGGGCATATGAAATAATTATTTAATCTAATTGGCTAAATCTTGAAGGTGGCTTTTGTCATTGTCTCAAGATCTGACTACATGGGAGTAATAGCTGTCTTCTCTCAGGTGAAAAAGCCTTGAAAAATACCTGAGTACTAGTGGATGACTGGAGGAAAAAAGGGAAATGTCATCTGCTCTACAGTTCCCTTAGGAGTTATTCTGTCCATAAGTTTGTATGTGTCCTTCTTATACTATTAAGTTTCTTCATGGTGTTTACTATTTTTTTTTTTTAATGCTTTGATGATACTGAACACTATACATATTGAAAATCCAGTGGTCTGGGGGTTAGTATTTTCCTCCACCCCATATCCCAATGCTTATTTATTTCATATTTAGTATTCCTCTCTCTTTATGAACCAAATTACCATCAATTTCTTAGCAGGATGTGTTTTATGACAAAAAGGCTTTGTTCCACTTACCGAGACATGATAGTATAATGTTAGCACTCTAGAACAGACTGCCTTGGATTGAAAAAAAAAAAAAAAAAAAAAGGCTCTTTTGTTTCCTAGCTGTGTGACTTGGTATAAATAAATAAATAAATAAATAAATTAATTAATTAATTAAATTAAGATGGTAATACTACCTACCTAACATGGTTTTTGGTAAGATTAGGTTGTGTGTGTGTCTGTGTGTATCAATTAGGATATTACCTGACACACAGATTGGGCTAAATAAATGTTGTTACTGTTTATTATTATTTATCCAATAAATATTTATTATGCATGTATTATGTGTCAGAAATGTAGTGTCTTCATCACCAAATATACCACAGCAAAAACAAGACAAAACAAAGACTATACTCATAAAGCTTATATCTTGAATTATAACACTCAGTTACTATCATTGCCTATTATTTCTGAAAGCAAGGAAAGAAGGCTACTACCCATTATCAAACTGGCTAAAGAATGAAAATGGTAGAAGAGGCTACAAAATTGTATTTTGCTTTGGAAGATGTATTTTATTGATTTTAATGCATGGGTGACCAGTAGCTAACACATAACAGCTTAAATAATTAAGATTTGAGAGTTTGCCACAGACTCATTCTAAGTAAAAGTATACATTGTTGCTTATTGCTTTTCAGATCATTTGTTGGGAGTTGTCACTGGGTCACTGATATCCCTTACTTTTTAATCATGACAACAAATCTCCTTAAACCCTCACAAAACACATATCATCATTTCGCATTGTTTCAGTAGTCAATCTAATGGAAGTTTATCCATTCTGCTGAACCAGGAAGAGGCCTTTAGGAATTATACATTCCAAAGACCAATTAAGATAAAATAAATCCAGTAAAATTTTATCAATATTTCATAGAAATAACACCTTTTAAAATATTACAGTACAATCCTCATTTCTTGGCAAATATTTCAATTTCTTCCTTCCTTCTCTTCTTCCTTCCTTACTTCCTTTCATGGCTTTTTTTCACATTTGTCTTCAGTAAATTCAGAGAATAACTCTGAATAACCCAAATTATCCCAAATGACCCTTTCAACTACTCCTCTTCAGGCAACTGATTGACTTCTTTAACCTTCCTTAATAGGCTAATAGGAGAAGGCATAATTTTGAAGTCATTGGATTAGATGATTTATTTGGCAAAACAAAAGAATGATAGAATTTTACAGTTGAAAGAGGCGATATGGATCAGCAAAGGCAGCAACTTCAAGTTTTATTTTTTAAGCTGTGTAATTTTTTTTTCAAATGAAAATTAATGCAGAAGTCCAAAGTGTAAAACAGATAAAAGGAGAGATGCTCTGACTGAAATGAGGTGCAAGCCCTAGAGCTCAACTCCTGTGGTGATGGCAATAGAATTTGCTGCAAGTCAAGAAGCCCTTGTTTAAATGTCCCTGACCAAATTCAAGTCCTTCATTTCACATTTGAAGAAACTGGGTCTGGAGAGGTAAAAATATTTAAGGCCAGAGATGCAAGATCAGGAGTAGAACCAAGTCTGTAAACAGGTATTCAAAACGTTTTCCTTGATATTAGAAAGTAGTATTTTACACTATAATTAAATTAAAGGTTAAGCTAGTTGATGCACTAGTGTTCCAATGGCAAGGTCATATTTTAAGTAGTGCATGTGGGCTGGGAGATATTGTTACCTCTTTGGAAAATAAAATCTGCCACAATCCTTCTTCTGACCACATTCCAGCAACATGAAAAATACACTTAACCCTTCTCATGCATATCTAAATTTAATCTCATTGCTGCAAGTTGAAAGTCCATGATCTCATGAAAACCAGGTTCATGTACATACGAGGCTTTAATTTCTTAAGGAATCTCCATCCTGTTTTTGTTAGTGACTGTACCAGTTCATATTGCTACCAATACTGCATAAGGGTTCCCTTTTCTTTGCATCCTCACCAACACTTATCTTTTGTCTTTTTGATGCTAGTCATCCTAATAAATGTGAAGTCATATCTGTGGTTTTGATTTGCGTTTCCCTGATGTCAGAAAGTTTACTCCTGGGGTGCCTGGCTGGCTCAGTCGTTAAGCATCTGCCTTCGGCTCAGGGCGTGATTCTGGAGTCCTGGGATCAAGCCCCACATCAGGCTCCTCTGCTATGAGCCTGCTTCTTCCTTTCCCACTCCCCCTGCCTGTGTTCCCTCTCTTGCTGGCTGTCTCTCTCTCTGTGTCAAATGAATAAAAATAAAAATCTTAAATAAAAAAAAAAGAAAGTTTACTCCTAATGTTTTCTACCAGAAATGTTACTGTTTCAGGTCTTACATTCAAGTCTATCCATTTTGACTTGATTTTTGTGTATGGTGTAATACAGGGGTCTCTTTCTATTCTTTTGTATGTGGATATCCAGTCTTCCCAACACCATTTATTAAAACAAACAAACAAACAAACAAACAAAAAAAAAAAACCCTTTCCCCATTCTATACTTTTGGCACCTTTCAAAAATTAATTAGCTACCTATTCATGGATTTATTTCTGGGCTCTCAGTTCTGTTCCATTGGTTTATTTGTCTGTTTTTATTCCAATACCCTACAATTTGCTTTTGCGATAGCTTTGCAATACAGTTTGAAGTCAGGAAGTGTGATATCTTTAGCTCTGTTCTTTCTCAAGATTGCTTTGGCTTTCAGATCTTTGTGGTTTTGCATAAAATTTAGATTTTTTTCCCATTTCTGTAAAAACTACCATTGAAATTTGATAGTAATTGCACTGAATCTGTGTTGTCTCAGTCACCTGATGGGTAAGAGTCACTCAATTAGTTTCCGGATTTCTCTCAGAGGGAACTGATCTGCTTGTACATGTGTATTTGGGGCCTCCATGGGAGGAGGGAAATTCAGGAGCCTCCAAGTTTCCATCTTGGTGACATCATTCCTCTTAAGCTTCCCCCCCGCCATTGTATTAACAGTAGCTAGAAGCTAAGCATGTCATGCAACATTTTCCTTGCATCTTTCATTAAATCACAGAATTCATTAGGTTTATTTTCTATATTTTCACAGGTAATAATGTTTGTTATTTAATTTTCTGCCATTATATAAGTCTTTTACCCTCCATCATTCACTTGCATTTTCCTGCCTTTCCTTTAGGCCTTCAAAGATACTTTTCTGAGGGTTCTTTAGGCTTCTACTAAAGAGCCTCAAGGACTTTCAGATTTTGCTCATCATCCTTTTCCCAAAAGGAAAGCCACATATTTTAGGATTTAGTACAGCAGCATCTCTCTGATCTGAATACAATAGATGCATACAAATGTATCTCAAAGTTAGTGAAGTATAACAACAACTTATTATTAGTATTTCCCATGCTTTGGGAATTGACTCTGTTTAGCTAGGCAGATCTCCTTAGGGGTCTCTCATGCAGTTGTCATCAGATAATCACCGGGTCTATAGTCGTCTTTAAAACTTTCTTACATATCTGATAGCTGATGATAGCTGCTGCCCAGAAGCTGCCTCCTTTCACAATGTGGCCTAGGTTTTCTTCTATTATAGTGACTAGATTCCAAAAGCAAGTTCCACAAGAAAGAAACAGGCAGACCGTCTGTATGACCTAGCCTCAGAAATCACATAGCGTCAGTTCCACTACACTCTATCAGTAAATGGTCTAACAACATTGCACCCAACTCAAGGGGAAAGAACATCTACAAACATCATTTGTAGATGAAGTGTTAAGGTCACAGAGTAAGAAGTCCATGAGTGATAGGAGATAGCATCACACAGGTCTTTGTAAAAGATAACTGCCACAACCCTGTACCATAAAACATCAGCTGTAATATATCACACAGTGATAACAAAATAAAAAGAAAAAAACTTAGAATAATGATATCTGAGTATTTCATAGTAAATGGATGAAAACAACTTAATGTGTTTATTAAAAAATAAAAAAAATAATTAAATATTTGCCACAATAGGGATATTATTTGAAAAAGTTGACTATCTCAATGTTTTGGTATTTGAAAATAGATCTGACAAAATGTATGATAGTTGTTGCTAGGAGAACGTAAATATTTCACAATAAATGAGATGAGTCATAGTACTACAAATAAATATTTCGGATATCAAAGAGATAAAATAGTCTGATTAGGCAGTTTTAAGACTGCTGACATCACAAATTGGGAATTACTTAAGTCATACTTAGATGAGGCTCAAGTGGATGGCCAGCTTAGAGAATACCTTTTCTTAGCTCATTTCTTTTATGAAGTCACACTACCTCTAATAGTAGATATATCCATATATCCCCCCTTGCTGTTCCTTTGCATTTAAAGAATTCCTTTTAAGGAATATTTATTGCATGCCTTTTAAGGAATATTTATTGCATGCCTAATATGTGCTAGGCATTATGTAGGTCTTTTTAAAATGGTATCTTATATTTTCTCTCCTGAGCCTCTGTGGTATAAGTATTCTCATCACTGTTTTGTCTTAGAATTTGTTTGCTTGTTGCTTAATTTTATCCAAAAATTACTTTCGTTAAATACTACTGACATGTAAAAGCATAGCAAAGCATATAGTGAACATCTGTGTACAGATCATCGAGCTTAAATATTTCAAATAAAATTTAAGTTCTCTGGGTAGCTTTCCATGATCCCATTTCTCTCTTTGTCATCCAAGAAGTAATTATTATGAATTATATTACTTCTACCCATGAAACTATTTTTATATTATTTTGCATATTTTAAAATGTAGAAGATGTTATCATATCTCTGCAACCTTTTTCCCCAAAATTGTTTTTACCTTTATGCACATTTATTTATTTTTATTTTACTATTGTATCAGCTGTATAATATTCATTAAATTTACCCATTATTTTTTCTTTTAATAAACTTTTACATCATCTAAAATTTTTATCAGAATAAATCATGTTGCAATGAATATTTTAGGTATTATTTACTGGCTTTTGCTATTCTCTCAAAATATAAATTGTGATTTTTTAAAAATTAAATCAACATTTACCCTATATATTACAATTAATATAAAAATACTATTCATTAGTAAACCAAATAGTGCTCTGTGATTAGCTTTCTCTTCTTTTACTACTCCCCCACCCATGTTATTGTGGGATGAGGAGGTGTAAGGCAGATAAAGTACGTTTTCTAGTCTTTTAATTTCTTTATTGAATAATTAAGAAAAATGCATTTTAGAAGGATATAAATAGTACTTTGATAAAAATTTAACTTATTAAAATAAAAAAAAATGTGTCAAAGAGGAGAAGGTAAAGAAAAAGAGGAGAGGTAAGAGTAACATGGTATCTTGAATATCTTTTTAAAGATTTTATTTATTCATTTGAAAGAGAGAGAGAGAATACGTGTGAGCATTGCGGCAGTGGGGGAAAGGGGGAGGCAGAAGTGGACTCCCCACTAGCAGATTGATCAAGGACCCCAACCAACAGGGTGAGGGGCTCTATCCCAGGACCCTGAGATCATGACCTGAGCAGAAGGCAGATGCTTAACTGACTGTCACCCAGGCACTCCTAATATCTTGAATATTATACACTACGTATTCAAACATATTCAAATATGTTTCCATTTTATTTATTGAACACTGGATATACTCTAGTTGACTCTAATATTTCCAGTATAAAATAAAATAAACTTCTTTAACCCAATCTGTCCCTCTAGCTCCCTACTCATTCTCATTGCTTCCCTTCTGATGTCAAGAGAATAATGACCTCCCCAAATATGTACATCTCCTAATCCCTGGAACCTATAAATATGTTATCCTTGAAACAAAGATTTGCAGTGATTAAGGGTATGGACACTGAGATAGGGAGATTATTTTGGATTATTCAGATGGGCCCAGTCCAATTACATAAACCCTTAAACCACTTTCTGGCTGAATTAGAGAGAGAGATGAGATGATAAAAAAGGGTTGGAGTCAATGGTGCTGGTTATGAAGAGACTCAATGTTATTTGCTCATGGGGCTCTGAACCAAAGAAAGGGGTAACATATAGAAGCTGGAAAAGACAAGGAAACAGATTCTCCTCTAGAGCCTCCAGAAAGGAACATAGCACTACCCACATCTTGATTCTAGCCCCAGTAAAAGCTGTGTTGGATTTCTGACCCACAATACTATGAAAGAATAAATCTGTGTTTCTTACACTACTAAGTTTGTGGTAATTTGTTATATAGCAGCATGCGCGTGTGCGCGCGCGCACACACACACACACACAGTTATATTTTCGTAGCTAAATTTCTTGAAAGAGGCATCTCTTGTTGCTGTCAACATTAATTCACACTGAATCTTCTCTTTAACCTACTCATTAGGCTTATATCCTTACCACTCTATTCATTTATTATCAAAAGCATCTTTAGCTTCATGTCTCCTACATCTAATGATCATTTCCCTATTGTTATCTTAACTTTCACCTTAGCAATATTTAGTTCAGTTGATCATTTTTTCCTTACTGAAACACTGTATTGCGATGCCTGAGTGGCTTAGTTGGCTAAGCATCTGCCTCCAGCTCAGGTCATGATCCCAGGGTCCTGGGATCAAGTCCCCCATTGGGGTCCTTGCTCAGTGGGGAACCTGCTTCTCCCTCTGCCTGCTCCTCCCCCTGCTTGTGCTCTCTCTCTTTCTCTCTGACAAAAACAAACAAACAAAAACCAAAAAAAAAAAAAAAAAACCCAAACAAACAAAACAACAACAAAAAACCCCACTGTATTATTTTAGATTTGGATTTAGCAAAAACCGACCTACTTGATCTTCTCCCTACTTTCATACTCTCCTTACATGGTTTTATCCATGTCCATGTCCATAAATACAATACATATACCTTTCTCCATCAACTTTTAATAACTAATTTCTATTTATCCTTTTCACTTGGATATCTAATCATATTTAAAAATATGGCTTATGACAAAATTTCTAATTTGTGCACCAAATCTTCTTTTTCCCACCCATTTAGTTGCTCAAACCAACTTCTGGGAATAATCCCATATTTGTGTTTTACTAACCCCTCACATTCAATCCTTTGGAAGATAGTGTCCACCCTACCTCCAGTCTGTCCACTTCTCTTTGTCACCTTTACCACTGTTCTAAGTCAAATCATTGTCTTCTCTTGCCTGGACATCACAAAATTCTCCTGATAGTCTTCTTGCTTCTGCTCTTTCCATCTTGTTTACCGCATGAAAATTTCATTCATCACATAGTTGCCAAAGTGATTTTTTAAAAAATGTAAACACACAACATCATTTTCCTACTTAGAGCACTCCAGCGGAATTACAATTTATTTACAATGGAATTCAAGCTCTAACCTGGTTTATCAGTTCTGTATCACATAATCCCTACTATTTCTCCGATTCATGTCATAGAACATTCCTCTTATCTGCTAATCTTTAACTACAGTGTCTTTTGAAATTACTATTTCCTCTACCTGAAAGTCTCTTTCCTCAGGATCTTCACCCTGCTGGAATCTTATCATTACTCCGACTTCAGTTTAAAGGGGAGCTCTCACAGAGTGAGGTCTTCTCTGGTCATCAAAGAAAAAGTAGTCATCTAGTCAGTATCATAGTTCATTTTAATCTCCACATAATATTTATCAATTTCTTTTCTTCTTTATATGTGCATTGATTTGTTATTCGTTTCTCACTAGAAAGTAAGTTCCATGATGACAGGGATCTTATCTGTTCACTGCTATATCCCCAGATCCCAGAAAAATACTATTCATGCATTATACCCTCAATTTGTGTTTAATGAGGAAGTTAGATGTCTACCAACTTAAAAATTCTAAATTCCATGTCTATATAAGACTTAAGAATCATAAGCATGCTCAAATGTGCATAATGTTTTGATAATATCACACAAATATGTTCATATTCTAAACTAAAATCATTATAACATAAAAGGAATATTAATTTACTTCAGCCAAATATTTTAGAAAGAATATCATATGGAATATCTTGACTTCTAAATTCTAGGTTTTGCTCTAACTGTATCTCATATTATAAATCCATCCCCTTGAATCTTTTCACTAATGTGTACAATGATAGGCTGGGTATAATATTCTAAAAACGTTATAATTTAACTAACATTACATGTTGATGCTGGTGAAGGAGCATTATTTTGATTCAGGATTCACCTTCCTTTTTCTCTCAAGTAGGAATTACTGTATATGTTTTGTTCGGATTACAGATAAGTTAATACAGATAGGTGACTCTTTACTATCTAGAGAAAATAAATGGCAGTCTTGTAGAAAAGTTCTTTCTTTAATGTTAAATGGGTTTAAAGTTTGAAAGTATTCCGTAGGATTCCACTTTTAATAAAGACAATCATACTTCTTATAAAATTAAATCTCTTTATGATCTTTGAATATACTTGCATTATAGTTCCTTTAGCATTATGGGTGGAATAATTTGGAATAAAGAACACCTGCCAATTTGTAAACACAACCAGAGCGGTATGTGCCACAGAATAAAAGGTAACATTACTTTAGAAGTATTTTCTTGCCATAAGATGAAATATTTCACCTTTCAAATTGCTTCACCTATATGTTTATTAGTTTCTTTAACAAATATTCATGAGACTTCACACATTCTCACAAAAAAACTCCCTAACATGGAAAGAAATCTCAATTACTTTTCAGACCTAGTGATACTTCTGTAGATATTGATAAAAAGCCTCTTATATGTATGAATGTAACTTTCTTTCCTGAATATTTTTCCATTACAAGATGTTTAATAAAATGCGGCAGTTATTGACAAAGAAATTTGATTATTTTTTAGCATATCACACAATTTACTAGCTTGCCAACATTAGACAAGGCCAAATAATATATGAAACTGCTGAGGAATTTGATTATACATTGTTGAATATAGAAAGAGGATGTCCTGAAAAATAAAAGATGCAGCTATCACTTTGCTCTTTCTCACCTCATAATCACTAATTGCAAAGTACAAGACTGAAACATAGTAAGATCATGTAATTGTCAATTTTTATAAATATATGTTGACGGCCTTTCATGTAACAGTTTTAAATCCTGGACTCAAACCTCATGGAGATGTAGCAGCTGCCCACCAAATTTCAAAGTTCATTTTTCAACAATACAGATTAGGCAAATTTACTCCTTTTGTTCCCCATCTCTTACGTCCCCCAATCCAAGACTAAGATTGCATATCTGGCATTTGCATTGTTAGTGACTATGACGGATGAGCTCGGGTGTTGGTAAACTAAATACAGCAATATTTCAGGAAGGTATATGAAAATGAGAATACTGCATACCAGTAAAGGTGTGCTTTCTGAAATGAATGGAGCTGATGGTGATGTAAACTATGAGAATTCTTTTGGAAAGCAATCTGATATTCAAGAATATTACCAAGATTCCACAATTATTAATTCATTACTAATTTTGTTTCTCTTATATCCATTTCTTTCTGCTACTCGATTATTTTATTTTATTTATTTTAGAGAGACAGAGAGAAAGAGAGAGACAGCATGAGAGAGACAGCATGAGCAGGGGAAGGGGCAGCAGGAGAGAGGGAGAGAGAGAATCCTCAAGCATACTCCCCACTGAGTGTGGAGCTCAAAGCAGGGCTCCATCCCAGGACCCCAAGATCATGACCTGAGCCAAAATCAAGAGCTGTCTGCTTTACCAACTGAGCCACTGCTATAGGATTATTTTTAATCAAATTCCAAACATCTTTTAGTTCATCTGTGAAGTTCAATACATTCATTCTAAGACACAGATCCTACTTTTGGAATATAACCACAATTCCATCACCCTACTCAGAAACCAAGATAAATTCTTTAATAGCCTCACACAAACAGTAAGTGGTCACATTTTCCTGATTGGCTTATAAATCTCTTCTACCTCCTCCCTGCTTTCCTCTTGTCCTCCTTTTAAAAAGTATTCATTGAAATTGGTTGATATGTCTTTTACATTTCTTTCAATCTATATTAACATTTATTATCAGTGTCTTGGCAGTAGAATATGAACAACTGCTTCTGTGTCCATTTGCTTGTTTTTGCATTTATGTAATGTGCAAAATAAATAGATTTTATCTTTTAAAATGAATACAATATATTCATAAAAACAAATTCCAATTTGACTAAAACTTTGAATTTAACTAAAGGTGAAACAATGAGGTTAGAAAAGTAAAGTATTTGGCATTATAGAGTGTAAGAAATATAGTGATTATTGATTTTTAAATATGTAATTGATTTCTTTGTCCAAGTAATATAATGTGATAGCTAGGCTACTTCCCCTCTCTCCTCTTTTGTTCATCTCCTATGGTATATATTGGCAACCCCTGAATTTCAATTAAGTTTTTCCCCTCTTCTGTTTTTCTGCTTCCTACCATAATTAGCTTTCTAAGTCTCTAGTGTGTTTAAACAATTTACTCCAATTAATTTGGATCAGGTGATTTTGTACACTCTTCTGACATAGCCAGATATTGGGCTGCCCACAATAATATCATTTTCTGATAAACAAATTGGGCTAGAGAAGAACCTGAAAGAGTAGAAAGAGTATACTGATTAATAACCCATTTCCACTGTATTTTCCCAATGTGTATTGTCAGAGGAAAAGAGAAGTTTAGGATTGATTTATGAGATGAGTGCACATTTGCACATCCCATCTAGCAGCATAAGAAAACATAAGTAGACACTCAGTCTCTGCTAATAGCTTTTCATTGCTGCAGAGCTTCCATGTTATTATTCCCTACCTGTAGTGAGTGGATAGATTTTGAGGCGAAAGAAATTCTGTTTCAGATACCATAGCTATCTTCCTCCAACCTTCCATAATATAATACCACTCTGCAGCTTGTATTTTTCCATGAATTTATGCTACAGAGAGAGTCTATCTTTTACGATGGCCTAACAAAAAATGAGACCTTGTTTTATACTTTTTGCTTATAAATGATATTGCTCGTATAATAGGCAAAACCAAACATGGTCAGAGTGTTCTTTTCATACCTTTCAGTTATTCTTTACTTTTCTCAAACTCTGCAGATAATCTGATTTCTTCAAGCCATCCAGCCCAGATCTATCAAGGGTCCTGGTAATCTTCATTCTTCTCTGCCATCAAAAATTTCCTGTTCTGTCAAAAGGTACAAAATAAATAAATAAATAAGCTGTAAATTAAATAAGTTATAAAATAAATAAGTCATGGGGATATAATGTGCAGCATGGTGACTATAGTTAATGATACCGTACAGAAAATTTGGAAGTTAAGGAAGTAGACTTAAAAGCTATGTATGTTGATGAATGTTAACTATACTTATTGTGGTGATCATTTTGTAAGATATACAAAAATGGAATCATTATGTTATACATCTGAAACCAATACAATGTTACAGGTCAATTATACCATATGTATATTTGACACTGAAAAAATAACTCCTTTTCTAATCCACTTGTCTAACAGTATATCTTGTTAATGTAACATATTTTCCCATATTAATGTGATGACTAGTGAATACATGAAAATCCACCTTCACTGAGCATCTGCTATTTACCACCTGGGGGTTTTATTGTGTACATTACATTTTGTAACATTCGTGAAATCATTCCTTATAATCTTCACTGATCCTGAGGAAGACATTTATACTCTTTTATAGTGGAGGAAACTAAGGTTCAGAAAGACTAAATAGCTTGGCAAGTTTTACAAAAATAGGAAATGGTAGGGCTGGGTTTTGAAACCACAACTGCCTGATTGAAAAGCCCATGATTTTTTTTTTTCTCCCATTTTCCACTTCTAGTCTCCCCTACCCCCAGAAAGTATCATAGATTTTGGAGAACTGGGTCTGATTTTATCCATGCATTCTTTTATGGTATAAAATGTCTTACGTGTGCATGAAATTGGCAAGCAGAAAACTGCTGTTACAAATGCCAACCGCAATTTCACAGGATATTTGTAGATTTGGTAAATGGCAAAATTTAGCTTTTTAGCACATCTAAAAGGGAACTTGGTATCATAGTCTATCTTCTGACATTCGAACAAAAATAGAGAAGTATATTTTTAGAATGTAAACGTGTCCTTGCAATATGTTGCCAACAAAATCTATTGGAGTTAGATTTTTAAATGCCCATTTAAAATTTAAAAATTGCCTGAGGAACTAGTGCTATGAAGATAAAGCTTGAACTTAATGGCTATTTGCTTAGCAGAAGTCACATATCATCAATGGAAAATAGAGTACTGAATCCTTTTTTAATAGACACCTCTAAAAGTAGGATTTATTTTTCACAACTACAAGGATTAAGTTATATCCTTTGCTAAGTATGTAAATGTGACTAATTGAATTAATGCTCGGTCCACAAGCCAGCTTCTTCTTCTGCATTATTAACAACTATGATGAGGAAGCATATTAATAACAAAAATAACACGAGATAAAAATCATTACTTCTTCCAGGTTAGCAGCATGGTGAGAACAGGTGAAAGGTTACTGAATAACCATTAATAGCAGGATGGTGTCATAATGCCCAAATATGAATTATGCAGCTTAGTCTATAAAAGTATTCCTCTGAATCCCCCTGAAAAAAACAATGATGAGTTACATGGAAAAAGTGGAAAAATTAATTATTAAATCTGTCTGCACTCATAAAGACCTCCTACCTAAACACTAAATATTTCAAGTTGCAGTTTGACCTTTCGTACTCCTTTTACATAGGCTCCCTTTCTTTAACAAAATGCTACAGAGAATGGAAGTGTTGTCAATTAAGTAAAAAGGGTGTTTGCATCAACCTTTTCATGTGTGGAATTTAATGACATTTTAAGGTTAAAGTAAAAGTCAAACATCGATTTTTTTTTTTTTAGTGTCTTCCCCTAATGCACCTAATGAATAGACATTCCAATAAAAACCTTTTAATCCATTTTAAACCTTCCACTATCAAAAGACTTCTTTTCTTTTATTTTCATTACCAAACTTTTTTTTTTTTTTTTTATCCCCACTGACAAAGATTCAGGACAGAAAGAAACGCCAAGTCAAGATGATCTAGGGAATCCAAATCCAGAAAATCTTGATAATGATGTATTCTAAAATAAAGTTAATTAGATGAATTACACCCATGCATACACCTTTTAGATATCAGGAGACTGGAAATCCAGAGTTCAGATAATATCAGATTGGATGCTGATGATTTTCCAGATATTTGAAAGGATGCTTAGATCTCTTTCACTTTACTTACGAGGTACAATATAGAAGCATGCTTGTATCTACATATTTTGCCAACATAGATTGGCCTAGATAAAATATGTAGTTGAGTCACACATTATCAGTAAATTTTGTCTCATAACATCATGAACTGCAATATGAATTATAACGAATATGATCCTTTAAGTAGAGCTTTGCAATTTAAATTTAAATTTGCATATGTAATATTTAGCTCACAAGGTGATCTTGGGTTGAAATGAGATGATCTCCATTTTATGGGTAATTCTCAATGGTTTATTAAAGTCACAGTATCATATTATGATGTACTATACCCTGGCTAATGGGACATAATAAAAAAAATCACAGTATCAGAATAATTATTATTTCCTTAACAGATTTTTATTTCAAATTCTGAAGAGCACTGAAAAGATCAGCACATTAAACATATAAATAAGTAATTAAGCTTTCTCCTAAGTGCTAGATAATAAATAATAATAGTAATAATAATACAGTGGTTAACATGTATTTGGTACTTACTGTGTATATGAAACTTTCTGAGTGTATTATATGTACTAAATATTTTAATACTCATAACAACCTTAGCCAATAGATATATTGTCATCCCATTGCACAGACAAGAAAAATGAAGGAGAGAATTTTAACTAACTTGCCAAAGTTTCCGTAGCTGGTAAGCTTCTGAGTTCACATTCAAACCTTGGTTATCCATGTTGTCCAATGTCCACATAACTTAACTGCCCTGAGGTTTTGTTGGATGTGCTGAGGGATGGAGTTTCCATCCACTGCTGGGGAGCAAATGCTGTGGAGCAAATGATGGTAATTTTTGAAGCTTAAATAAAGGTGAAGAAAATTAGGATGGTCTACCGTGGTCTGTGTGTATGCATTTCTTAGGGTTAGTTAGGGGTTCAGCAAACCAGATCAGAATGAAGTAAGAAGGTACAAAAGAATAATCTCAATTAATTTCCTTTGCTAACAAGCTTCTGCTCTAATCCCAAGAATATCAATGAATACAAACTGAGTTCAGAGTCTCTTCTTTAAATTTCCAGAGCACACAGTAAAAAGCCTCATACACTACACATTATTCGTTTCATTTTAAACAAGTCCATAAAAGATCTTCTCAATTCCAGATCCAAAACAGCTGGGGTGTGCCATAGCTGTAGAAAAGTATAGAGTGTCTTGAAATTAGAATCAAAAGATATATTTTGAATCCAAATTCTTTCATTAACTTGTTGCAAGATTGTGGAATACGATTCACTTGTCCTTGCTGAATTTTGGTTTCCTCTTATGTGTGATAGGGATAATATTTTTTTCACAATGTTGTTATAAATGTTAAATAAGATCTTATATATAAATAACAATGATTAATAGCAATAAGGCCAGATGATAGGACATTTTAGTTGATTAACTATTTGAAAAAAAATTTAAAGATTGTAAGAGAAAGAGAGAGTGCAAGAAAGAGTGAGAGCGCACAAGCAGGCTGAAGGGGCAGAGGGACAGGGAGAAGCAGACTCCCCACTGAGCAGGGAGCCCAACGCCAGACTGGATCCCAGGACCCTGGGATCATGACCTGAGCTGAAGGCAGACACTCAACCGACTGAGCCACACAGGTGCCCCATAAGTGATTTTTAACATTTTAGGTTCCAAATGTCTCATATTTTAGTTTTATTTGTGCTGCCATATTTCTAAGTAGATTTAAAATATTTTTTAAACTTCAAAATTATTTGGTTTTATTTCACTGAATGGTAATGCTTATATTTTCATATCATCAATCTTTTATCCTGATAAATAGCTTTATTTTAGAAACATGAAATGATACATAAATTGGCTGCTTTGGAGTGTGAAAAAGCATTCAAAAAACCCTTCTCTTTGTATAGTTGTGTTCTACAGAGATTCTCCTAAAAACAGAGGCTCTTCACAGTCATAAATAAATGACTCATAAAATAATTACTTAAAAACATCCTCCCCAGCCAGGTGATGTCATCCTAACACAATCCTTACTTTGAGTTTGAAAAGCACTGTCAAACTGGGCATTTTTAGAGTCTGTGGATTCAAACTGAAGAAAGAGAAGAAGTTGGAAGTGAGGTGGAGATAGGATATTATTACTGAAGCCAACTCTGAACCTAGACACCCAGACTATCCTCCAATTTTTACTATATTTCAATACATTTGTCAGCTTATTTTGTTATATAGTTGTCACCAATCTCAGGTTCACATTTACTAAGGTTAACAAGGTTTATTTCTAAAATTAAATATGTTCAAGAGATGAAAAGGTTTTCACTCATGGCACAGAGTTGACTAATCGGATGAGATTATTCCCCTCTACTTCTTCAGTAAATTTGTTTGGAAGTTGTGACTGATGGGACAAAATGGAGCAAGAAATTTTGGAATAAAGAATATTTTAGGAGATTGGTAAGTCTGGCCAGTGTAACATAATCAAGGCCTTCAAATAAGATGTGGGGATGAGGAAACTATAGAGGGCTCTTGGAGGGGGGTGTGTGTGTGTGCGTGTGGGTGTGTGTGTGTATGTGAGAGAGAGAGAGAGAGAGAGAGAGAGAGAGCGCATGCACAGGAAACACAGAAAGAATAATGGGAAGAGGCTCGCCAATTCTCTGGCTCACAGCCCAGGCTCCAATGAATGCAATGGATTTCAAATTAAACTTACTTTCCAAGAAAATGAAATTCAATTCAATTCCAAAAATACAGGCATTGTGTTCCTACTATATGTAAAACATGACTACTCAGGAAAACAAACAAATAAATAGTCTTTTTTTCCACATCTTTATACTTAGTCCAACAAGGAAGACATATAATGATATAATTTTTTTTCAATATAACCATAAAGCCACAGAATTTTTATAACTGGAAGAAACTTAGACACCATACATTTTAATTCTCTCAGCTCACAGAAAAACAGAGTCCAAGTGAAATAAAATGATTTGTCAAGAATCTCAGAGAAATCATCTGATATTATTCACCTACCTGAAACAGATTTGTCACATGACTGAGAAGTAAATGAAAAGGCAGTCAGGAATACACTATGATTGCTCTCATCCCAAGTCTGTTTATAAATAACTTAGTTTCATATATATACATATATACATATATATATATGTATATATGTATATATGTATATATATATGTATATATGTATATATATATGTATATATATGTATATATTCACATATATAGATTCATATATATATATATATATATATATATAAATGAATAAAAATATATAAATGAATATATATATAACTTGCTGTAGAATCTCTTTGACCCTAGGTTGGCTCTGAGACACAACTGTGAACTATTTATTCCCCATTTTTCATCAAGATAAGCTTTAGCAGGCTTCTCTTCCTTCTTAGGAATTCCCCAATTCTCCTGAGTCATTATAAAAACAAATAAGTTAGCCAGTCAGTATAATTTCCAAAGTTATCTTCAGAGTGTTGCAGAGTTAGCCAACAGGCCAATTCCAAAGCACTAGTCACACTCAAGGCCAATTAGAAATTATCAGCATCTGCAGGGGTGCCTGGGTGGCTCAGCTGATTGAGCATCTGACTCTTGATTTCAGCTCAGGTCATGGTCTTGGGGTTGGGAGATTAAGTCCCACATTGAGCTCAGTATGGAGTCTGGTTGTCCCTCTCCCTCTTCCTCTCCCTCTGCTACTTCCACCCCCACAATAAAGAAATAAAAACAAAAACAAAAACAAAAACAAAACAAAAGAAATCCTCAGCATCCCCAATGAGTCTTATGCACTTGGTTCAGTCAGAACAAAGGCCACTGTCTCCATAGCAATTGTTGACTGTCAGCTGCCAGTTGAAAATGATCTTTGGAGTGACTTTTCAAAATCTCTCCTAAAATGGTTGGAAGGTAACTCAAAGTGGACCTGAGATATTTCAAACAAATTGGCTGGTTAAAGCATCCAAGGTCTGAACACTGATCATGTTCACTACAGAATTGTACATTAATTTCTTCCCAAGTCACAGAAGCCTTCACTTGGTTCTTTCCTCAGTTTAGAAGTCTTTCACTCATCAAAGGAAATGTTATACAAAAACATTCTTGTCACCCAGCAGCACCAATTCACCCCAACCCAAACATTTCTCCAGAACTCCTTCCTGATTAAACACTCTGCCTCTCAAGTCTATTCTTTTTTTTTAAAGATTTATTTGAGAGAGCCAGTGAGAGAGAGAGAGCATGAGTGGGGGGGGGGAGGGGATAGAGGGAGAGGGAGTAGCAGACTCCCTGCTGAGCAGGGAGCCTGACACGGGGCTCGATCCCAGGACCTTGGGATCATGACCTGAGCCAAAAGCAGATGTTTAACTGACTGAGCCACCCAGGCACCCCTCAAGCCTATTCTTTAATATCACCTCTTTAGCTTCTGGGTAGAATGAATCCTAATATACATGAGTCCCTGATGTAGGACTAAGAAGGCTGTGAACTTCCCAATAGAAGCACTTTTTCTACTGCACTCTTTATGATTCAGGTAACTAGTGTCACTGAACCCTCAGGGTATCAGCTATGTGGTCATTATGCAATCATGAAAACCCAGGGCCCAGTATACACATGCATCTTCATTAATTTTCTCAATCATATAACCCAGTGACTACATATCCTGTTCTGGAGCAGTTCAGGTTTTAGGAACTAAAGTCTAGATCTTGTCATTTTCCTGCCTGAATTTAAAAACAATTATAATGCATCAAATAGTCTCTGTCCAAGATTTGAGTAATATTTTTAATTAAATATCCAGAAATTATAACAGACCAATTAACACACTAATCATTCTTTCCAAACTCTATGGCAAAATGTACAAAACCATAGGAGGGAGTATAATGTCAGAGTAGAAGGAAGGTATATTAAAGATGAGATAGAAGTTGGCTCAAATGCTGGTTCTAATTCCAGTTAGCTTTTTGACATGGGGAAAATCAGTTATCTCTTTTAATCTGTCTCTGTATTTGTAAAATCAGAATGATAGCAACTGCCATGTAAGTCATTTAGGTAGATTAAACAATTAAAGATATGTGAAACACAGGACCTGTGACAAATGGAGGTGCCCAATAATAAGTGTTAATTAGCCCTATTTTCAATTTCTTCTTTACAAATTGAAAAAAAAATGAACAAAATAATGCTTAATATGAATATTAAGCAAGCTGTAGGCACAGTTACTCTAGTAATACTGCTGTATTTAGATAAAAAGCAGCATGAAAGGATTCTCACTTTTCATTAGTTTATCATCAGTTATAAATGCAACAGAATCTACTTATGGGCTAACTATAATATATATTCTTGATATCTCTATTTGTTTTACTATTCCATAACAATACTTAAATGTATATGTAAAGTGCTACAGGGAAAAAAATACATATGGCAGGATTTTACTTACATGTTTATTGGATTAAAACAATAAAAAAATTGCCTAATTCAGCAAAATGTTTGATATGGTCTTGGATCTTCCTTCTGATTACTCAGCAGAAATCAAGGCAAAGGTTTGTCAATTGTTTGTATAATGAAATCATTACAGATGGCAAAATTTGCCTCTCCAGGAACATTTGTAGCATTCAGGGTCCCTTAGAAAAACAAAAACTATTCGGAGTTCTAAGCAGTTTATGCAGGAAAACATTAAATGTGAAGAAATAGGAAGGCCTGCCAGAGTGAAGGTCAGAGAAACTGATCCAGGAAATCAGAATGTGCTGGGGAAATCTCAAGTCCGTGGTCTGCAAACCCCTATGCCTATTGCAGCTTCTTGCAACAGTTACTGCCTCTGCTTCTCTTCTACTTCCTAGAATTCTCCTGAGTATCTCTCACTGGTAAAATGGAACCTAGAACCTTCCCATCAGGGATCCTGAGATACAGAATAACCAGGCTTCTAGCCCCTGAGATACAAGGGAGATCACCGCAATGAAATAATTTAGGTATTCAAAGACAAGGTGTCATGACAGAAGGATAACAGTAGTGACAAAATTATCAGGACATGGTCTCAAATTGAGCTAGGCAGAAGGCTGGAATCATAAGATGACAAATAACTATGGGGAGAACATAATAAGCCTCTTTAGGAATGTCTAGAAATATTGGGGTTTATTTACTTGGTTTTTTTAAAGGGCAATCCTAGAAGAAAAATACTACCTTATATAAGGACTGAAATTCCAAATTTTAATTAAAAGTGGAAAAAGAACTGAAGTCCCATTGCTTTTGAATACCATTTCAGAATATATTTAATAAAATGTCAGTTCATATGTGTGAAAATTATTGTGAGCTTTTTTCATTTTAAATGTGTGGTATTGATTTATAAAGATTTACAGTAGATTCTTTCACTTTATCCTCCCCTCATCCTCTAGAATTAAACACAGACAGACACACATACACAGAGACAGAGGCACACACACGTGCCCGCACACACACTCACATACTCACACAACCAGACTTGATCATGTTTTTATATGCAGAAGACAGAAGCAGATGGTAGAACTGTGAATTCCTAGCGACAGACTTCGAGACCACAATATTATTCTAGCAAAACAACAAAACATACTACTTATGTAAACTGATCGATATATAAACTCATTAGAAAGTCCAAATATTTCTAGTAATTTATTAAAGAATTAAATCAATGGTGATACAAAGTTAATAATATATTTTGCTTGAGTCTCCACCTTTATATCATTTTAGTTTTCCAGAGAAGATAAAAAAGAAATACAAATATTTAACTTTTTTGGCAAGGAAAATTACTCAAAAAAGACATAGGGAAAACTTTTTTTCTTGTTGTTTTAAAATAAAACAGAGCATGAGGCTACAGCTTACTTAACGTAAGGGAATATTTAAAAACAAAATCAATCAAACAAATAAATAAGCTGCTTCTTATCATTCACAAGGGCACCCTTAATACAGATATTTTATATTTGGAAAGCACAGGATTCTAGCCTGGTAGAGAGTGCATGCAGGCCTGCACCTGTGCAAACACACACACACACACACACACACACACACACACACAGAGTAAAAATACATTTTTTATTACCCAGGGAAATGCTGAACAATAAGTCTCTAGGACAGTACAAGAAACAGAATACTCAAAGAGCTGAGATATTAAGGGAGAAATTGATTTTGCTGTGGCGTTTGCTTTATAATATTAGAGTCTATGTAAAGAACCTCGGGCTGATACAAATAAACTATCAAATTGTCAAACCATCTTCAAAATCTATTGGAGATAAAGCCTAGAATATAAGTTACAGCTGCTAATCCAATTAATACAATGAATGGCCTATGTTCATGAGCTGCACATGAAAAAAAAAATCGTAGGCCAGGAAAGGATGTCCAGGAGTCATTTTCCATCTATTGGCAAGATTTCCCTTAATGCAAAATAGCTTTGTTTTCACACATTGACTAAATTTATTCTGTTTCAGTTAGGCTTCACTAACATTTAGAAAACACTTTTATAAAATCTTATCTAAGTTCCCAAACACACACACACACCTCTATTTATTTATTTATTTATTTATTTATTTATTTATTTATTTATTTAATCTGCTCTAGAAAGACAAAGTAAATCTATTATCAGATAAAACAACCTGAGAGACTGCTTGGAGTAGGGTCATATGTATAGGGTTATCACTGATTTTTTTTCTCTATTTTTCAAAATTTAGATTCAAATTTTACAATATCAAAAATCAGCTAAGTGTTATTATTTAGGACTAGCTGAAGGATAGTTGCTTATACTACCAAATTCACATGATCTAGAAAATTAATGTATTTACTTCTTCCTCAATACCAACCAGAATAATCCGTTGATCAAGCGAAGTCTAGTTTATTCCTGCAGTACGGGAGCACCCCACCTTGACAGAGTCTTAGTATTTACTCAGAAGGGGAGGTTAAGGGTGACTAATGATAGGGTTTAGAGTTTTTGGTGGTAGTAGTTCAAGCTGAGTCTTTCCATGTTGGATTTCACAGGCATTGGTCAAACACTGTATTATAATAGTGTGTCATTGAGGGACACAGTGAAGGTATAGTCTCAATGAGTAAATAGCTGTTTGATAAGCAAGCAAATTAGCTCAGTAGAGTCATCTACTGTCCCAAGAAGAGCTCTACCTGGATGTACAAGCTATCCTCCTAAGAAGTAAACTGGTTTAAAAATCTAGTGTTTGAATTAACAGAATTTGGGGGAGTTCCTGAGACTAACAAAAATATTTACTGACTTACAGCCTTACCTTCTTGGACAAAAATTTTCTACAACAAATAGGAGAGAAGTGTTGATGTAGGGCCTTCGATCTTAGTCTCCAGAATGAAGCAAAGAGGATTCAGGCTTTCAGTTTTCACCAGTGAACTCTCCTGGCCCAGAATATCAATATATCAACTTATATTTGGAGATGTATCACGGCCCTTCATGATGGATATTGAAACATCTTCTTAGGCTTAAGTTCACTGAAGAAAACATTGTTGAAAAGCAGAAAAACTGAGGTATTGTGTTTAATGTAAACTTGCACATTTAACCTTACGAGGCATTAAGTCAACATAGGCACAAACCAACAGGCAGAGCAGTGGGAAGGAGACCTTTTCGCATCCTTCTGAGCCATTGTGATGTGAGAGCTATGCTGGCCCAAACTGAAATAATCCCCTACAGCCCTAAGGAAGGGAGGTGGAGGACAGAACAAGGTGTAAATAACTGTAGACCCTATAGGACCTTCCTTTGCACAAGGAGATAGACAATCCCCAAGGACAAATAATGGAACAAGAATTGCAGACCACATATCTGTCTCCTTTTTTATGACTCAAATGGCTTGGGCCCACACACTGCTAATGTGTGAGGGAGGGATGGTGCAGGCGGGCTGTGGGCAGAGGTTCCCAGCATCATTTCAGTCCTGTGAGTATGAATGTGTGGTGGTGAGGGAAGTGGGCTGGAACCAGCAGTGATCAGAATAGTCATCTTCTCCCTGACTTCAACTGCAGTGAAAGAACATTTAGATCCTTTCATCACAATGTGCCAATTTCTCTAAGGGTGGAAAAACGGAAAGGATTTATTTCTGTGTAAAATGAGATAACATTTAGGTTCATGCTACATTGGATTATATTTCATTGTGCTTGGCTGATTTTATATACATAAAATGTATATAAAATACATTTACAGGAATATTAAACAGGAAGAAATGCTTGCATTTCCCAAGAGTAGTGGATTTTGTCAGATAATTACCCAAGGTACAGATATAAACAGTTTGACATCGGATGCAAGTCCAGAACATTATCTAAATGGTCTGCATCAGGTCATATTTCTTTTTGCTTGTTCTTAATTTAAAAGCTACTTAATAACAGCCAATATATGTATAACACTTAAACTTTTTATAACATGCCTTATTTGTATTGCCAGGATTTTTAGCCTATAAAGGAAACATGTCTGAAGGGAAATGTAAAAAAGCAAGAGAGAGAGGTATGTTATAGGTTGGGGTCAGGAATGCTCCCAGAGAACTATAAAATATTTAACGATAGTGTAAAATGTATATTTTCGCAAGAATTACACAAAATATAAATTATTTCTGCAAACATATTATAGGAGTGAATTATAAACAATAAAATGAAATTTCTACTTCTCAGCTTGCCTGAAGTGACACTTACTTGAAAGAAAGTAATTTGTTATAACAATCAAAAGAAGACCTGGCTGACGAAGACTTTTGCACGTGACTGAGGAAGAGAATCAGTAAGAGACTATGAAGCTGAATTTATATTTCATATAAATAGTGTGCTGAAGGTAAAAGAAATTTAAATACCGGCTTTATTCTACCAATAAAGGTGTTAGAAATAAATTTCTTCTTTCCCAAACAGAATGCTTAATGGACTTGTGAACTTTACATTTTAAGTAACTGTTTAATTTCATAATTTTAAAGATCTCTCCAATCCTTCTTATGTTAAAAGCTATTAAAATCATTGGTGATATATTTTCATTTTTAAAATGACAAAGTTTGCAACTTAAAAAGTACTTAATGATTTCCATCTTTTTCTCAAATACATTATCATAGAAGCAGCAATTTTATGTTTCCTGTTTATATTAATTTTTACAAAATAAGGAAAAAAGGCAATAAAATACTCAAATAACTTTAAAATGCACTATTATATAGGCTAAAGTGGTGGCTGAGATAGGAATATCGGCAATCAAATCTTGCCACATTGATAAAGAGACAGAGAATGGTAAAGTTATCATTTGCCCCGGTATCCTAACTCGCAATTTGAAGTGCATCTGACTCTATCTCATCACTCTTCAAAATTATTAGAACTTGGTAAGCACCATGAGAATATAGACTTTGTTGAAATTACTCAGTTCTGTGTCCTATTACACAGAATTACTTGGAATATATTAGGCCAAAGATGAATGATGGTAAAATTAATAGGAAGACACAATTCTTATCCATGTTGCAGTGTTGTTGCTTATTATCTATTTTCTATAATAGATACACCAGGTAAGTGTTATCCAACACAGAAACATATCCCATGACTAGGCAGTAGAACAAATGAAGAAAAAGCTGGACCCAGAGATTGCAAACCTCACAGGGAAGACAACTGAGGAAGGTAATAAGGGTAAAAGAAAAATTAGTCTAGGTGCCAGGTATCAGACAAAACGCTCCATTTCCTGGAAATGAATTAAATTAAGGAGACGGATAGCAGATCTCAGACCCAGAAAGGCTGGGATAATACACAAAAGATTCAAGAAGGCTCTTTTGCACAAAAGGGGATGAGAAGGAATGGGTAGTAATGTTTAGATGCAAAACAGTGATTTGGTCACTAGCAAGCGATGACTTATTGTGACACATGCAAAAGTAAGATATGGCCAACACCAAGCCTGTATTGATACTCAATCTGAAGCTCCATACCCTGGATTTCTTAAATTTTAAAAATCTCGAGAAAAAAATGGTTCAGAGCATAAGAGCTATAAAGTTAGTTCCAGCTTCTAGAAAAATAAACACCCAAAAATAAACACCATTATAAACCATGGTGGCAGATAATTCTGTATACTAACATGATTATTGTTAATGTGTTGACTGTGCCTCCGATGTGCCTCATTGGAGTTTGCCAGGTGCTGTTATTGATTTCAAAGTATGGTTTCAAACCTCAGAAAAAATCTTCTAAATGCCTTTAAACAGAAACATGAGCATACCATATAAAGCAGTTGAATCACTATGTTGTTCTCCTGCACTAATGTAACATTGCACATCAACTATATTCAAACAAATTTTTTTTTTTTTTAAAGAAGCAGCAGTAAGAAGAGCCTAAAGTAAGACAGGAGAGTTCACTTAGTTTATCTTAAATGTAAGCATTAAATTTTTGTTCCTTTTTAAAGTAACCAAATTCAGCAATGGATTGTTTGGTATGACTAAAATGAAATAAAGAAGTATAGATTTCAATTCCTGTCTTCCTTAATTATTACCTTCATTATTACCCCTCTTATGAAGCACTGAATTATATACTTTTAATATTATACTTCAATATTTAAAATGTAAGTAATAACATACACATATATAAGACACAGAATAGAAATTATAACCATACTGGAAATAGTTTTCATTATAGTACTTAATGTGGACCAAGATAAGTACCTCCTATATAGAATCCTATTTAATCCTCAGGCTTGGAAAGGCTGCTATTTTTTCTAAGGGCAAATAGCAAAGCCAGTTTCTGAACAAGGGACTATTTGATTCTAAATCCCATTACACTTACTATATGTCTAGAAGGCTTAAAATACTAATCTCTAAGTACTATCAATGAATGTAAGATTTGTTCCTTTATAATAACCATATTTATTATCTCATCATTCCAAACTCACAGGTCTATTCCTCTCTGTCATATGGTAAACTAAATATATCATAAGCAAAATATTTTTATTTGTGCTTTCTTGTAGAAATGTAATACTTTCAAGATAGAATTGTGTGTAGGGAACACTAAGTTTCCATACTGTAAATGTGCTAGTGTGTTACCCTTGAAACACACTGGTAAAGAAGAATTTATTTTTTAGTGCTATGAATTCCAGCTACTAATGGGAATTAGGGTGTGTAGTTTAGGTATTCCATTCATAGAAATTATGTTGTCTCATTTTCCGTAAATTAACACAATTAGAAATAAGCTCTGACTGCCGGATGGGTGTCAAATTAATTTACATATTTTCTCTGATGGCCTGATGCAGTGTATCTATGCCAGAATTCAATGGACCTGGTCAAAGAGAACATCTAGCTCGATTAGGGTGTTTCCTTACCTGAGTCAATTCACTGTTGTTACTGTCTCTCTCTGGAATAAATAACTTAAAACTTTCAGCAGAAACTCTTTGGAGTGTTCATTTTAAAAGACAGATTTTGAGAGTCTAGTGCCCCAAACCCAAGGGATCAAGAAAAGAAAGATACAGAAACCAGAATGAGATGATCATATTCATATCAAAAGTCAGAGGTCAAAACAGAGCAGAGATTAAAAGGAACGCTCATAAATCAGACCATAGTTTGGAGGGGGAAAAAAAAAGATCAACAAGAAAGGTGAACCAAACAGTAAAAATGTTAGAAGCTTGGTGAGAGTATCTTCCCCTTTCTGTGGCCCTACTGTATTGCAACGCCGACTGCTACTGCAGGGTTAGGACACAGCTAACTTTTTTTTGTTGTTGGGCAGAGGACGCCAGCTAACTGTCACGATTGCACATTTTGTGTTGTATTTGCCAGGTCTCCGAAGGGAAGTAAAGGCTTGTCCATATTCCCCCTTGGAAGGTAGAAATATTTAGATTAATCAAGTTTAGCCTACTTTAATAATGTCCCTTTAGTAACTAAGTAATAGAGTTATTAGAGGAAAAAAAGTAAAAAAAAAAAAAAGTTATCCTGTAAGACCATCAATTTTTCACACTATTGCAATATACTGAGGAAGATTCTTCTATAAGCCTTATGTTAATAAACTTTCCTTGATGTTTTGAGATAGCTCATAGTTAAAATGTCTATTGATGTTGTTTTCCCCTTTTGTTAAGGCAACCATAGCAGAATCTGATGTAGAAAAGTCAAGGTCTCATTTTCTCTCTCTCTCTCTCCACATAGATACACACACACACACACACACACACACACTTAGAAATATGTATATGTGTGTCTGTATATACATATATATATATGCAGACACACATACACATTCATATATACATACACACAAATGACTATAGTCTATATATACACATATACATACATACACACATGATATTTGAAAAGGAGGAATGACTACAGTCTATGCATGGTAAATTCATTTCTGGCTAACCTTTTGAGTCAAATATAACATTATAAAATATATTAAATAAGTATTTTGTGACTTTGGGTGGTCATACTTTAAAAGTACAATTTTTAAATTCACATCAATTATGTACTATGATTTGATCTTAAAATGTCTGAAACACTTCTGGACTAAAAATTAGTACCCAAGAAGATGACTGAGGAAATGTTTGCATTTATCAGAATCTGAGGGATTTATGTGCTGAGTTTGAGGGAAATGCCCTCAAATGTGATTCTAACAGAGTAAATGCATGTTCTGCTAACTGAGCAAGTGTCATCTCTTACTCTTACTCCAAGGACGTTGCATGTTCTGCTAACTGATGGCAAGTGTCATCTTTTACTCTGCCAAGTCAAATACTAAGGTAAGTTTCTATCAAAATTCCCAGAGTACTGCAAGTTAGATATGTTTATAGAAGGAACTTCTAGCAAGAAATGTTTGGAATGGCAAAAGAAGTAAAAGTAATAACTTTTTATTCTTGGAGTTACTATCTGGGGAAATGTAAGGCAGTATTTCCTAAGTCTTAGCTACCACCTCATTACAAACATTTCATTAGTGTTTTCCAGCTGCTCATTTGTCTCTCTTCTCTCCACCTGCATATCCTCCCAGCCAATTTTCAATAATGGCTGTCCCTTTTCCCAGCCCTCAATGTGCCAAGCACTGGACAGATTCTGAAAGGCTTTGCTTCAAAGTAAAATGGAGAATCTGGCTGGGACTTAGCTGCCATGGAGATACCCTCAATATTTTTCTTCCAATGCACATTTGTCTGAACTGAGCATTTTCCCCCTTTCATTTTCTTCTTAATGGCACCTCTTCTTTCCCAACTGCTCTAAGACTTCCACAGATTAAGAGAAAAGCAGTATTCTCTTTGTTTCCTGCTTCCACATCTTTAGCATAATTTAACCACTACTTCAATTTTGAAGTCCATATTTACTTATCGAAATCTCTATTCCTATTGATATCATCCTCCAGAATTCTCTTCTATTTCTGTTGGAAATTTCAGAGTCTATTTAACCTACTTCATTTCCATCCAAGCATCTGACAGTCTGGTGCTTCACATGAGCTCTTGTATTGAAAACTCACCTAAAATCATGTACATATTTTGTCTACTCATTTCAAATTACTCTAATTTACCTTTTCAAACCATAAAATCATCACCCCTTTGTAGCCAGTGTCATTTGGAGCTTTCTAGATTTAATTAGAAAATAAGACAATGTTGAAAATCTCTTCTAATTCTAACTCCATTACCCTGTTCGACTACCATCAACTTTGTGCTGGAACGCTAATAGCTTTATATTGGTTTTCTCTGAACTTACGACTCCATTTCAATCCATTCTCCATTCTGCATCCAGAGTACTTTTTTTTTTCTTTTTCAAAATCTAAATTTGATCATGTCCCACATTCTTAGCTTTGCCTCCGTTTCAAAAGTTTGCAAGTTTGTGTGTGTGTGTGTGTTTTTATCATTATTATTAGAAAGATGGAGGCAGTGTTATATTGTTAAGTGTTTGACAATCAGTTGGCAGGGAAGATTTGGGGGGATAAAAAACCCTAATTTATAGAAGCTGCCAAATTTCCTATGTTATTTCTACAGTGGTCAATTTCAAACTAGCAATATAACATTGCTGAGTGAAGAGTTGTCAAAAGATGTGCACAATCACCCATGGAGAGTCAGTGTAAGCTGACTCTAGAACAAAATTTGATGGAGGTAAATTACTTAACCTGAACTTTAAGTCCCTGCTTCATCTGTCCCCTTTGACCATGTTAAACTGTCAACTAACCACTCTGAGCCTTTAGTTACTCAAATGTAGTCTATGTTCTGGTTGCTTTAGCCAGAGGGAGTTTGTATATATTATTCCAACTATCTAGAACACTCTACTTCAACCCTGCCAAAATTATCTGCTGTATTGAAATTTTTTTAGGGAAGTCTTTTCCTTGAGTCCTACGGCACTCAAACTAATCCAGACCCTCCTGTTGTGTGCACACTGGGCATTACATACTTCTTGTCTCTTAACATTGTTGTCATTTTCTTTATGTTTATTTGTGTGACTGTTTTATAAATGTCTATCTTCTCAACCAGTCTGTAAGCTCTGCAAATGCATGAGTTATGCCAGGGTGGGCTCATGATTGCATCATCAGTGCCTATGTCCAGCATAGTTCTAAGCATATAGTAGTTTCTAAAAATAACAATGACAGTAGCATGTTGAATGAAAACATAGAGAGATCTTTATCCCTCTACTGTAAAGTACTCAGAATATACTATGGGCTCATTCAATGGTTTTTGAATGTTTAATTGAAGATTTCCTGTATTCATCCCATTTCCTCATTTATGCTGAAATTCTTTCACCTTTACTAGGATCTTTATTTCTCAATATTCTTCAACTCAATATTATTTTCTACCTCTTACCTGCACCTTGTAATTTTCTCCTCGATCTATTATGATCATAAGTCTATGTTACAAATTATTTAAAATGCTGTTGTTATAACCATAACCTGATGAAACATAAGCCTTTATCACATTTAGTATGGGCACTACATTGTCACCATTTAGGAAAAATTAATTGGTGTTAAACTAAATCCTATTCAGAAGATGTTGGATTGAAAAAAAAATGGTAGTAGAGGCTCCTGGTGGCTCAGTTGGTTAAGTGCCTGCCTTTGGCTCAGGTCAAGATCTCAGGGTCCTGGGTTCTAGCCCCAGGTTGGGCTCCCTGCTCAGTGGGGAGTCCACTTCACCCTCTTCCTCTGCCCCTCCCCCGCTCATGCTCTCCTTCTGAAATAAATAAATAAAATCTTTAAAAAAAAAGAGAGGAAAAATGATAGTAAATCAAAAAGTGAAAGATAATTTAACAGAAAGTTATTAAAAATCATATATAAGAAAAGAAAATTCATTCTTGACACAGATATTTTGTGAGGAAAAATATGATTATTTACAAGTAAATGTTAGAAGTGGGATCTTGAAAAACACTTGACAGTACTCTATCACAGACACTCAGAGAAATGCAAGTCACTACATAAGTGGTAGATTTAATGAGTTCACTCTGACATTCTGATTGCTAATATGGATGAAATATATGAATGAACCCAAATAATTAAGAAAGGTACTCATAAAATCACCAGTGGCATTTAGTAAACATATTGTGATTCTAGTGAACCATGTTATGTAGGTGTTGACACTTGAACATAAATAATGTAGTTTTATAGAAACAAACACACTTAGTCAATATACAGTCTTTCCTGCTTGCAATCTCCTGATCTTTTCCTTGGTACTATGTTCAATAGAACATCTGTTGCAGTTGTATATACTGTTTATTTTTTTTCAATCTCTGAAAGTGAAGTGACTTTTTTTGCTTCTGCATCTTTTGCTTAAAAAGTCAGACACCACTGTTTCTTCCAAAAAGTCAATCTTTAAAAACTAACTTTAAAATATAAGAGGCAGAGAATCTTTCTATCAAGATTTCTGTTTAAACACTATGTTTAAAGTGCTTGTTGCATAGTGTTTTAGAAACTAGAGGTATTTCTTTTGAAGTGCCAATCTAACTATTGTCATGATTTTGATGGTAATTATAGTGGAATGCCCATATTTCAAAGAGTAAGATCAGAAGTTCATTTTAATCTCGGCACTGAATGAATTCGGCAGTGTTTCTGTGCGTTTTGAATCCTGAGTACACACATTTGCAATGCATTTTGATGTAACAAACTCATTGTTTGGGTTTATCTGGACGGTTGGACAAATTGGCTATATTAGCAAATAGTTCAGTGGTTTACATATAATATCTAATATTATAATATTTGGAGCTTATTTTAAGTGTAGACATTACCAGACAGATATCACCTACTCTTCTGTGGAAATTATTTGAGTATAATCAAACCACAAATTGAATAATAGATATATATTTATTTTAGTCCTTAATTAGGGAAACGTTAAAACAGATTCTATGAAGAACACAAAAAAGTAATGTCACTCTTTGGTCCCCACTTACAGGAATAAGAGAAAAACACTGAAAATGGATAAAAAGAAGAGTAAAATGGCTAACTATACAAACAAGAATATAACAAATCACAACGTACTATCTGGCTAATTCATCAAATGAGGCATCTATGCAAAAAATCCCATAGCAACGTCCTTCCAAAAGTAGAACCCACAGGAGATGCAAGAATAAATAAGTGGAAACACATAGTATTAGTTGTCTTTCACACACTATTTTCAAACCAATACAGGTAAGTAGACAAAAATAAATGAGGATATAGAAAAGTAACAGAAGTAGAAATGTATATATCATAATATATTGAAATTGGCACTAGATAATAATGAATATACATTTTCAAAAATATATAGGGGATTTGTGAAAAATCGACCATATATTAGCTTGCAAAGGAAAACTTAATAAGCCTCATAAATCGAGATTAATACTAACAACAATCTCTCATTGCATTGCAAGAAAACTAGATTTTAATAACAAGGTAAAAAAATCAGAAAGGCTTTTCTACAGTGAAATAAATATATTCTGGGATCAAAGTGGAAATACATACTGAAATTTAAAAAACAACAATAATAATAATATAAATGAGTACATCCTAGAATTTATAAGATAATATTTAAAAGACACTATAGGAAAACTCACAGCATTAATTACTTAAATCAACAAAAATAAATGAATGATAATGAATGTATTAAAGCTTCAAGTAAAAAATATTGAAAAACTATTCTGAAAGAAAATGGAAGAAATGATACAATAAAAGAGAAAACAAAGCAGAAAGTAATGAGTAAGAACAAAAAGCCTTAGGACTAATAAGAAAATGTAAAAGTCAATGCTTTATTAAAAGGTCATTAAAATAAGTAAATCCTTATTCAACCTAATTAATGAAAGGATAAAAAAGGATAAAAACATAAATGTAAGAAAACATGACAAAGGAAAAATAACTATAGAAACAGAAGTTTCACTCTGCGTGAGTGCAGCCAAAGAATTAGGCTTCCCTCTTCTTCCATTTCCCAGCCTAGGGCTACAGTTTCTCTCCAAGAATGGCCGACTGCCAGCATTTCTCATCTACATCCCGCCAGCAGTTGGTTGTAGAAGCTCTCTTCTAGGCAAAATCAGCTGAGAGGTCTAGGGCTTACTTCTTTCACTCAGCTACCAGTCACAGCACAAAAGTTCTACTCCATGCAGCAGAGGCAGATAATATTGGGCCCCAATTATCCATCTTTACCTTATTCACAGGAGAGAAATTTCATAATGGAACGTGAGTTGAGAACAGGGGATGCCCCCCTCAGTGACTCACTTATAGCTCAGAGTCCTCACTCTGTCTTCATGCAGTTCAAAAAGCAGTGACACAGAGATTTTCCCCAGGGGGAGTGGAAAATCCTAACAGAGTGCTGCATAGTTCACAGCTCTCTTTAAGGGGACTGACTTTATTTTCGTTGAAATGTAGAAGTTCAAGACTAAGGTCACTGTCAAAAACAATGGGGGCATTGATGGTAAGCAATTAAGAAGGGATTGTCAGTTCCATGACAGCAACAAGTGAAACCACAGGGCAGCTAGAAGTTTAATGGAGAGAACCAGAAAAAAAGACGGATAAAACGAGCTTTTAGGGGCTCAGAACAGCATCAAAGACTGGCCTCAAAGACTACCCCTTCAAAGAGCTCAAATTTAATTTGATCAGACTATGGAGTAATTTATTCCTCAGGGATAAATTATTGTCAAAAGCAATAGAACAAACAGCTAGCAATTAGTAAGGGCTAATAGTGGAGAGATTTTGTCACTTAACAGAACTCCCTTACAAAAAGTACTGAAGTAATTTCTTCAGGCTGAAAGCAAGTAACCCCAGAAAGTAAAAGAATGGGGGAAAAAAAAAACAATAGCCAGCATGAGAGGGCTGGAATGGCTTTAAACAACAATAAAATAACAATATAAAAAAAGAGGGACCTTATATAATGATAAAAGGGTCAATCCACAAGAGAGATATAATAAATATAAACATATATGCACCCCTAACAAGAGACAAAATCCATGAAGCAAAAATCGACAGAACTGAAGAGAGCAAGTAAATAAAAAATAATAGCTAGTAGAGCAACAGGAACTCTCTTCCATTGCTGGTAGGGATGCAAAATGGCAAAGTTACTTTGGTAGACAGTTTGGCATTTTCTTACAAAACAAAATATAAATTTACCATACAATCCAGCATTTGCATTCCTTGGTGTTAATTCCTTTGTAAATTCCTTTGTAACCTGAGATATGGAAAACTCTTTAATCCAATTTCAGAAATAATATAAGAAAGGAATGATGAATTCAACTACATTAATATAAACAGACAAATACATGGACCAAATTAAAAGCAAAATGAAAATACTAAAGAAAATATTTGCAACTTGTATCACTGACAAGGAATTAATCTCATAAATATATAAAGAGCTCTTAAGATTGACAATAAGAACAAAACCTAGTAGAACATGGGAAAAAGACATAAATGGGCATTTAAAGATGAAGAAATGCTCTTTAAACATATGAAAGATAATCTAGCTTAAAATAAGAAAAATACAAAATATAAAGGTGTGCACATTCTCCATTGGTACAGCTGTTAAAAAACAGACTCTCTTATAGTGTTGTTGAAAATACAAAATGGTACAACCCAATGTTAGTACTTCAACATTATCTCTAAAAACTGCATAAAAATTTACTCTTACACAGCAGGTCCACTTCTAGTGATCTATCTAGAAGTTACATTTCCACAAATATGAAACAACATATACACAATGCTATTATTTGTAATAGCATTTGTAAATGTGATAGCATTATTTTAAAACATTGGTAATAAGTCCAAATATGTACATTAATAAGTAACATATTTTATAGATTGTGGCATACTCAATTATGAAATCTTAAAATATAATGAGAAAGTCTGTATTTAGAAATATAATATGATTTCCAGGATACAGTTTTAAGTGAAGAAAAAAAGTTTCAAAGCACAAAATATAGTATGTTAATGTTTTGTGTGCAAAAGATAGTAAAACACACGTGCACACACACGCACACTTACATGCTTCTTAGCAAAGAAAATACACTGGAAAGATAAACTGGAAATTAATTTATATAAACAGATTTCCTTGAGGACAGGGACTGGAGTAGAAGGAATAGGAATGAAAGCAAAATTCAGCATATGTTTTAATATAATCTGACTTTTGAACTGAATATTTATTTTTCATTTATAGTTAAAAACTAAAATACATGAATTCATTTAAAAATATATCAATATTCCACCATTTATCTATTTACTCATACATCATCTGTCCATTTAGTCTACAAATATATATACATATATATATATGTTTTATTTTAGAGAGAGAGAGTACGCATGTGAGCAGGGTGGAGGTGAGGGGCAGAGGGAAAGAGAGAATCTTAAGCGGGCTCCACACCCAGCATGGAGCCTGATGTGGGGCTCAGTCTCACAACCCCGAGATCACAATCTGAGCTGAAATCAAGAGTTGGACACTTAACTGACTGAGCCACCCAGCTGCTCCTAGTGTACAAATATTTACTGAGTACTTTCTTTGGGTCAATAACAGAAATATAACAGAAAACTAGAGAGTATGGTCACCTGTTCTCACAGAGCTACTTTGGCTGGACCTCTTCTTCTCAGTAGGAATGTTCCATCCAGTGGGCCACAAAGTCCACTTTAGACCTTCCTGGGCTCTAAAGCATTTTCATGCATAACCCTTGATTTAAAGAAATGATTTATTATGTCTAAAAGTAAAAATACAGCTATCTGAAGAAAAAGGTCAAACAGTATTTGTTAGAATAAATAAATAAATAAGCCCTATATGGAGAGAAAAAGTATCAAAAATGTTTATCTATAGGCCCTCATATTGATTATTATTAATGGGTAAATATTAAGGAGATGTTAAAAAGAATAAGTCATTAGTGAGGAAAAGGTTTTTTTTTTTTTAATGTCATTAAACTCTAAATTTATTGTAATAAACAAGAATATGCTTTATCCTCTCCTCTATTGTTTGTAATAAAAATACAGTGCTCAAAAATTTTTCTTGGTCTAGAAAAATTCATCTTAAATACATACTTGGAAAAGCAATTATTAACCCCGTTTTTGTTTACTAAAGGATCTTGGAGATTGAGAGAAATGGATGAAATGCTGAAAACAAAGGGGCAGTTTTGACTTTCATAAAGGTGAAGAAAGGGTCTCTGAACATTTTAAATGGTTGAGGTTAATGTAGATCCCAGACAAAAATCCTATAAAAGATTAAAAAAAAAGATTTTATTTATTTGACAGAGAGAGAAAGAGAGAGAAAGTACAAGCAGGGGAGCAGCAGGCAGAGGGAGAGGGAGAAGCTGGCTTCCCGCTGAGCAGGGAGCCTGATGTGGGGCTTGATCCCAGGACGCTGAGATCACGACCTGAGCTGAAGGCAGATACCCAATCAACTGAGCTACCCAATCGCCCCTAAAAGATTATTTAAATTAATATATTGCAAACAGTAGAGGAGGATTTCTGAGAGTCAGTATAGGCTGAATTCCTACCAGTTTCAATCCAGTTTTCCAGCTTTTGTGATTACTGGATCAGAGAAGTGAGGTTGATATGGATTGCCATACGGATAGCAAGATTTTCAACATTGTCTTATATGATATATTTCATTTAAGAAATATAAATTTGATTAAGAGCAACTGAGTGGGTATATTACTGGTTAATGGATTACCCTAAAAGATTGATTACTATCATCAATTTTACTTTAATATTATATGGCTAATTTGTGGACTACATACAAATTTATTAATGCTATATGTTTCTCCTACTGATATTTTTGCCTCAAATTCAGTTTCTCTGGTATTTTGATGGTCCAGTTTTCTTTTAGGTAGCATGGCCTGGCATATCTTGTTCCATCATTAATTGAATCCTTCTCTGTATGGTATTGTTTGAAAACAGCATAGAACTAAATTTTTTTCTTTTTCTAAAATATAGTCCGAATCTGCTGTTTAATAAATGAATTCATTTATATTTTTTATAAATATTGATACTTAGAGGTTATTTCTTCAATATTAGTATTTTTTTAAAGTTAGAATCTTACCCTGTGTATATTTATTTTTATTTCTTTTTTGGACTAAGATGTTGAATTAGGCTGTTTCTCACCATTTCTCTCTACTTTACTTTTTACAATTGTGCTAGGTTGAAAGCAAAAGATTATATATTTTTTGTATTCTTTAATTTGTTAACCAAAGCAGTTAATTAATTAAATGTCATAATACATATCCTATATGCTAAATTCATTGGAGTAACTATGTTGGGGTGGGGGAAGGAGTAGGAGTTGAGTTAGATAAAGAAAAAAATAACAGCAATATAAAATGAATAAGGGTCATGGTGCAGACAGATGGCTGTGATAGCCATAACCTGTCTACTCAGTGTGATTAATTCTTCTCTATAGTCTTGAGGTACTCAAAGTTATTGAAAATTTATCTTTTCCTAAATTTGGCATATTTTAGAGAATTTAATTAACTTTCAAATGACCCATATTTATTGTTAGATTTATTTTTTATTATAAAGACTACTATTTTCTCATGTTTTGTCAATTTCTTATTTTGATATTACATGTCTTTAACCTTTCTTTCAGTTCACTTTGCTTTTTACAAAAATGTATGCAAAATGTTGGCAAACTCTCAAAGTCTTTGAGCCTGAAAGTGTCTTCATTTTGCTCTCACTCTAGGTTGAAATTTCACCTCAGTAAAAGCTCCAGATTGTCAGTTAACTTCTCTCAACACTGTGAAGGTGAAGGTATCATTCCATTGTCTTTGGCTTCCTTTGTTTTCCAGAAGTTCCTGTCAATGTAACTATTGCTCCTTTGTAGGTAATCTCTTTTGTGGCGCTGGCTTTTAGGATTTCTTCAACCTTTTCCATTCTTCAGTTTCACTACAAGGTATCCAGTTAAGGATCTGAGTTTATTTATTTTTCAGAGCTTTTGATCTGAGGCATATTTTCTTCCTTTAGTTCTGAAAAATTATGAGCTGCTATCTCTACAAATATTACTTTTATCTTATTCTTGTTTCTCCTGAGAAAAAGTTTGGAATCATACTGACCGGATTCAAATTCTGACCAATAATTAACTGTGTGGCTATAGATCGTTTATGTACACTTTTGTTCAATGGTTACCTCATTCAGGAAAATGGAGCTAATACACACAGTTTCTGAAACCATGCTTCTTTATTACTCCTTTGTATATTCCATTTCTTTTTTTTTTTTTTAAGATTTTATTTATTTTCTTGAGAGTGAGAGAGTGAGAGTGAGAGAAAGGGAGAGCACAGAGAGAGAGGGAGAAGCAGACTCTCCCGAGCAGGGAGCTTGACGTAGGAATCAGTCCTAGGATGCCTAGATCAAGGCCTAAGCCAAAGGCAGATGCTTAATGACTGAGCCATCCAGGCACCCCTGCATTTTATATTTCTGTGTGTCTTTTCCTAATGATCTCTTCAAGCTCGTTCTGTTTAGAGTTTATCCTATTTTTTTTCAGTAATATCCATTATATCTATCTTCATTTGCAAGGTTCTAATCATTCTTTTGTGTTTTGTCACTTGTTGTTTCCTGCTTGTTTTTGTTTCATTTCTTCCTTTTTTCCATGAAGTATTTATTTATGCATCTTATACTTTTGCTTTGCAGACTCTCAATTTTTTCGATTGTAGGGTGAATTTTAGCTTCTGTATCCATATTCATTCACCCTACCAAGCAACTTCAGGCTGACCCCTAACTGGCCCTACCAAATCCTAGACCTGAACTAGATCTTTAATGGTGTTTCCGGATCTTGTTCAGTAATGACTGTGTAGGTTGTTGCAAACATAGTCATTGAGACAATGAGCTGTTTGGTTCACTTTCTGGTCAAGAAGTAGGGTTTTTTTCCCTTCTATCTCCCTTACTCAATCCACACCTTCCTATATGATATATCAAAATAGGTCAGCCAAGTTTTTTTTGTTTGAATATTGTGATTTAAAAAGAAAAATGTCCTTGATTTTTTTCCTAGAATCTCTATCCTACCTCACTGCTTCAAGAGGTCAGGTTACTTTTGGTTCCCTGACTAGAAATGGATATTACCCCATGGGAACTTACCTCCTTGGTCAACAATGATTCCAGACACAAATCTAACATTCCCACACATCATAACTAATCTCTGCTTTGTATATTGTATAGTTTTGTTCCAAAACTTATTTATCTTGTTTTTGAGTTCATTTTAAAAAAATCTGTTTCCATGTATTTGTCATTAGTATACATCTGGAGTAGGCATAGGGTAGGAAGACACCTAAATGGAAATTCATGGTATCATCTTGACCAGAATTCCTCTATTGCTTGCTTTTCAGTGCTTATTAATTCTTCGTAATTCTCCTATTTTTTGACATTTATATTCCACCTCCATGATCTGTCTAGTACTAAAATACACCGAATATGAACAGCATGCTATTTGAAAACAACTGAAAACACTGAGTGTGTTTAGTCGAGAAAACAATAGGCTTGGAAAGAAAAGTGCTAAATAACAGTTTTCATATATTTGAAAGGATGTCAAGTGTATTTGTTGAAGTAAAGAGAGTCATTTTGTCTAAATAGGGAGAAACCTTGAGCTATGCAAAGATGGAATGACAGCCTAGAGATACAGTGACACTCCAAACCCTGAAGTTTTTATTCATAGACTGGGTGGCCATTCAGTAGCTTGTAGAGTGGACTTAAATATGATATATGAAAGTGGGTAAGAGTAGATAAGCTGCAGTGAGATAGTGAGTGAGATAGTGACTCTAGTGGAAAGAGGAACAGAAAATTCTGAGATTATCTTTTATAGTAAAGTTGCTGTAAGCTTGAGGCCTCCATCCATTCCTAAGAAAATGGATAAGACTTTGGTCATTTTGTCAGTTAAAGCAATTTGCTATTTATTTCAGCTAGTTTCTTATGTAATAACAGAGTTACTTTTTCTTAAAAGCAGCTTTTGTTTATAGAACATGTTACTTTGAGGTTTAGTGTATTTTACTTAACAAATACAGTACCTATGGTGAGCGGGAAATACTTGTGTGCTTCTTAAGCATTAACTCACTTAATTTTAAAAAACCCATATGAGGCAGGTAATAATACCTTTCTCACAGTTTAAAGGTATAGAAAACCAAGGCACAGAGAGGTTAAGTAACATCGTTGAGGTCATAGAGACAATAGTTAACAGCAAATAAATTCAAATGTAGGAAGTCAGGGGTGTGATCTTTGGACTTAAACATTACACTCTTCAGCATAAAATCAATAAATCACAGCTACCATAAAGTTCTTTAGCAAGTATGTATTTTATGTTAGAGGATACTGAAAATGTTATTTATATGTTAAATTTGGGATGAATTCATTTTATATAATAATATGCAGCAGTTTCATTGGCCCAGAATATGTCATCTATTATAAAAGTTGTATATGAACGTAAAAACAAAAAAGGAAAATAGAAATGTTATAATAGAATATCAAGCTAAAATTTAATTATTCACTGGCACCTTTAAATTCATTGATTGTCTCTTTTTCCAAATGGATTTTGAGTGTTAAGAGTGGAAATTAATTGGTTAATGCACGCTTGCCTTTTAAAGAAGGAATGTTAAGGTAATCATGTGAACATGTAAGTTTCACTAAAGAACTCCAGGATATAAATCACTTCATTAGGAAACCTAAAATAGCATTAACATTCCATCCATGACTTATCTAGCAGCAGCCATATTTGTGGAACAATTTGTATGTAAATTTTTAAAAATAAGTTGATACTGAGGTTATCTAAGGATGGCTGCTTTATATGAATGATTTATGAACAATTGTGATCATGGTGTTTATCATGCAGACACAAGAAGTACATTGAGCCAATGTAAATCATAAAAACTGAAGAAAGGACCCAGAGACTATTACACTGATACCATGTTCCCAGAAAACTGTGTCTTCATTCATGTTCTCCCAAATTGTTGATATATATACATAAAATAATGCCATGGAGAATTTTTAGCATGTCTAATAAAATATGTTACAGATGCATGTTGTTTGCATGAAAGGTCTCAAGTGGTATTCAATATTAGAAGATTTTCTTTTTTAAAGATTTTATTTATTTGAGAGAGAGAGAGAGCCCTCACAAGCAGGGGGAGGGGCAGAGGGAGAAACAGACTCCCTGCTGGATCATGACCTGAGCCAAAGGTAGATGCTTTAATTGACTGAGCCACCCAGGCGCCCCAGATGACTTTTAAATGTATGAAAACTCAGATGGATAGTTTTTGAGATAGATGACACATAGATAGGTAGATAGATTGATTTTGTTGCTAAATAAAGGGAATACTTTAAACTCTAATTTTCATTTATCAAATATCAGAAATAAAAGGCATGGTTACTTAAAAATTGTGGACTTAGCTTTCTTGCAAGTGCCCAAAGTGACAAAAAGTTCTGATACTTTTTTCCCTGGCAACATAGACGGGTGGGTGAAGATCAAGAAAGACAAGGACTAATTAAGAGAGAATGCTCTCCCTATTTAATATTTTTTAAGTTTATGTGAAAATGTCCCTGATGATATTTTAGTTAACAGCTGCTTTTAAACTAAGCCAGCTGATTTGGTGGCAATAACCACCTGCTCTGATAAAATGATGAGAAGTGGTCTATGGAATTTCCTGTAACTATGGCCATAGTTAAATTTGTAATCTATGTGTACATACCACCACAGACTGATACTGACACAAATTTACCTTTATTTGGTCTGGGAATGGTTTTACACCCATTCATGTGTAAACAGAATCAGGCATGAAATAAGTGCAGATGAATTATCTCTGTAGCAATAGTAATTATTTCTAGAGAGATAGTGACCTACTCTGAGTTATGAAGTAAACAGTCAACAATGATAGTTTCCCTTACTAATGCATTGACTGGTATTTTCATCCCTTAATCCATGCTGGGTAACTGTGATGCCTAATGGAGACATCTGAATATTTTAGATGCGGCATTTGCAAAATAGTTTTTAGATAGGCTCACCGTTATAATAAATATTAAACATAATATTAAACATAGGTTCCATTTGTAGAGTTCTCATTACGTGACAAGCATTGTGATAAGCTTTTAAAATACTTCTATAGGTATCCCCAAACCCTATGAGGTAAATCCCATCATCATCATGGCTTTATTCCATGCTACACACTTGGAACATAGCATTTACATAGGAAATGAGCAATGTACAGAAAACAATAATGTAAACATTTTCTTCCTCAAGTTCATGAACTCTTTAACCCTTTATCAAAAGAATTCTTGTGATTTCAGGGACTCTAGGTTGAGAACACTTGCAGAATCCTAAGTGGACTAAACCCCAATCAGCACTGTGTTCAAATTTCATGGTGCTTGGCCATTAGGTAGAAGCATCAGTTTTTTGAGGTTTTGACTTTCTCATAAGAACATTCACTGTGTATTCCCATGAGTACACTGACACAAGTGAAAATATATTTTAAATATTTAATCCTATTGTCTCTATTAAGCATATTTGCATTTTGATGTGAAAATGCATCTCACTTTAGTTCAGAAAATGCTAAGCCATGAGATGCCATACATGAATGCAGAAACAGTGTTGCTTTGAGGCTCACCATGAAAATACCCAAATGTTCCAATGAGGTGGCCTAGCCTTGACCTTCAGGGTCATGTTGAAATTGCTTAATTCACAAAACAAGTATCATCAGTGGGACTTTTCAGTTAATTGTCCACATATATATTATGTCTAGAATGTCTTTATTAACAAGGCATGTTCTATCTTTCACTCATTACTGGCAAACTGTCCTGTTTTTCTTCCACCTCTGCTATGCTCTTATAATACTGAATATTTAGAGATGTTCACTGATACAAAATTACTGATTTCTGCAATTTCCTAAGGATAACTTTGCTGTGTACCTCAATGCTCAGAGACAGTTTGAGGTTAAAGTCCCAATTAGAACTTAGTACAAATCTCTTCTACAGATGAAAGCATAGTAAAATAATTATTCCCTGGGAATTTCAAAAAACTTTTACAGCTCCCGCTATTGCATTCTTGCCAAAATGAACTATCTGCTCATTTAGTCTAAATTAGAATTGTGTAGTTAACAAAGATCAAGAAGGTTAAAAATGTGGTACAAAGCCAGCACAGCTTAGCATTTAGTATTTCCTTTTGTAAACACTCTTCTCCCATGCTTAGTTAAGTATTATTTAAGATGCTATTGAATCTTTATAGAATGTTCAAATCATTAAAAATTTAAGCTGGACATTAAAACATGTATGAAGTTCTGTCAAGTATTATTAATGATTAAACAATGAGGAAATATGTTATTACAATGTGTTCAATCTTTCATGTCCACTAAATCCACTTGGTAAGTATAAGTGGAAACAATACTAACTGCAATTCTTGCTCTCAAGTAGTCCTTTACATATCATAAAGAAATAAGGGTCTTACAACACCAATCAATAAGTGATGAAAGGAAACCGCACACAGTGGCTGTAATTTGAATGGGCTTTTCATAGAAATCTTATTATCCTCCTACTAGGGATAGTGCTGAACAGACATCCTGCTTCCCACTTTGTAACCAAATGCCTATGCGTGTAGCACTGTGATTATATTACTATCTCAGGCCTTAGATCATCTTCAGCATCACAGAGTTCTGAAAATCCCATTAAGAAATCATTTCAAGGAAACATAAATGTTCTTTGAAATAATCTTCAATGCTTTTCTAATTTTTTATATGAATGTCTCCTTTAAACCTCTTCTCTGGAATGGGGAATAAATCCACTTGTATGTATGCACAGAAGGATATGTATATACAGTTTATTTACTTTCTATTTTAATTGCTCTCCTCACTAATTATAACACATAGAATGTAAACGTTTGCCAAACTGTATCGGTTGTGCTTAACATGCATGATATTGGCATTTATAACTGAAGTGATCCTGATAAAAACTTCCTGAATATTATTTTTTTATAAAAAGGAAAGAACATTGTTGCAAAATTAGGCTTTTACTTTTCCTTCTGATTTTTTTGTCTAATGAAAAATAAATATACCAATTTCTCTTCACTTTTAATTGATCCTCATGGACTTGAGGGAGTTTGTTTTTACATACAATTCCAAGGGAGACCTCCCACCTAACGTTTTGAGAAAGTCAGCATCATTCAATTTTCACTGGCCAGAAGTTCTATAAAAGGTCCGGAATTTACATTAAATCCCTCATTTTCTACTTTGGGGCAATGGATCAGCAGAAAGTACAAGATAATCATATTGCTTGTAAGGGAAAAGTAGGCAAGAGCTAGTGAAGACAGTATCTTCTGATGAATTTGTTTTAAGAGTCATTTTACTCTTAAGTGCTTATTGAGGTTTTCATTGTAAAGACCCATGATTTACTCCTACAGTCTGCCTTCTTTCATCTTCCCAGGTAAATTTAGAATTCTTGTGTGTCAAAAATTGTTTAACTTTTTGTCGAATTTCCTGCTGATATCCTAACAGAATTAAAAATGGGATTATTCCATGCAAGTTACAAAAAGCAAACATCATCTGCTGTGACTATCAGGTCCAGGTCCTATTAACACCTTTTCCACTGAGAATGTATCCACCCAACCTTCTACTGTTCCTATGTTCCAGAAAAATAAAACAGAACACAACTATGGTCATCCTACAGGGGTCTTCTTCATGGGCATGGCTGATCAGTGGTAGATAACTGCTGTAAACCAGCCTAGTCAGATTCTCTTTCCTAGAAATTTAGAATTAAGAAAGATTCTAACTCAGTCTGAGTTGTTTGCTTGGACTTAAGTCATGAAAATCTGACAGGTGGAGGTGGAGAGGAAATACATTATGCATGGAAAAGTAGAGAAAGCCCATCTATAAAGAAAATGAATAGGTGTGCAGTTAAAGCAGAGAAGCAAGAGTAAGAACATGAGCAAGAAAAAGGAAAGGGGGGAGAGGAAAAGAAAGGAAGAGGAGATGGGTGGTGGACAGGTGCCATGGGCTAGTCTTCTTATAGCCTTCTAGTTCTTAGTTTCACTTACCTAAGAAAACAGCCAATTTCATTTTTTTTTTTTGGATTCTTTTTTAACGTCACATCAATGGGTTTCATAACTTCTTAGCAATTTCTATTTTTTCAGAAAGAAAAGATAAGTTCTCACATTTTTGTTTTACTTTGAAGTATATGAGAGAAGTCATGTGTCTAAATCCTATAGTTCTTCCAGGTTTGGGAAACACACTCCAGAATTTTTTTTTTCTTTTTTTAACTGATATTTGTAGCATATGCTACATGACTTGGTTTCCTAGGTAACAGCGTGTATAGACTTAGTTGTAAATTTTCTCTTTCCTTGAGCTCCAACTTGGGGGGGTAGTTCTAAAATATATATGAATTTCAGGATCAGAAATTTCCCTCTCATCCTCCACTACCTCTTGCCACCTGCCTCCTCACAGGAACTATATTTATTAACTTTAAAGCAGGATTTGCTGTCCTCTGATTTTCCACAGGTCCTTAGGAGCACATTTCTAGCTTTATGACACTCCCAGCTTATGCTACCTAATGAGTCATAGAAATGATTTAAAAATTTATATATAATGTAAAATTATAATATCAAACTATTCACTGAACATTCATTGAATACCAAAAACTTTGTCTTTTATATGCATTATTCATTTGATCTATAGTACAGTTCCAGACACTAAATATGATTATCAACTCTTTTTTGTAGTTGAGGAAACTGAAGTTTCATAAAAAGTAAATGACTTCAAGTAAAAAGCTAAAGCTAATAAATTAGTTAGATCAAGATTGGAATCCACGTCTGTAAATGACTCATGAACTGAGTCAATATACCATGCCAGATAATCGAAAGCCATGTGTTTAGCTTATACCTTTGTATCAGGGCATATGGGGAGGCAAGACTAGACTAGAATCAGGCTCCCTCTGGGGTCCCAGAAAATACATGGTAGAGATATGCATTGGTAAACACGGAGAAATTTGAATTGCAGCACTTATCATCATGTATTTATCTTTTAAGAGCAGGGAGAGCATTACATATCTCCTGTCTCACCCATTAAATGTCTTACTCGAGGCAGGCTCTTAATAACAAATTGATTGATTAATAATTGGAATCATGAATGCAGCCTGTACTGCCATTGCTAGGGCAACTTCTCTGAATTGTATCCTCTCCTTTTACATCTATAACATACTTCAATACAAAAGTCATCTTTAAGTAATGTTTCTTTATATGCACATTTTTTCAAAAATTTCTATATAAAGCTTGAAAAAAATCCAAAAGCTTGGATTTGGGACTTTTTTTGGTTATTTGAGCTCACAGTGATTTCTCCCACTTCTAACCTCCTGGAATACTGCAATAATGTCACTAATCCACCTTGGAGAACACCAGGGATTGATGGAATCCTGTCCTTTGTCATCGTTTTTTTCAAATAAAGAAACTGAGAGTTAAAGACATTGAGGGGATAACCTGATGTTCAACCCCACATATAACTGAAAACTGTAGAACAAAAGGTAGAATTCAGGTTTCTTGGTCACAAGTCCAGTGATAAATCTGCTACGTCTCATGTAATCACTTTGGTCTTTACTGCCTTGATCACCTCAATTAGTTACGCTTTTGGTTACAAGCAAAATAAACTCACTTTGGAGAATTTACAGAGAACTGAACATATTCGAGAAGCACCCCAAATTGCACAGAACTGGTGGAATGTTGAAAACCTGGTCCAAAAAATTAGCAGGGGTTGAGAGAGATTGGGCACCCAGAACAACTGCCAAAGTACTGTTATGCTTCATAACCACAGTAGAGAGCTGTGGAAAAAGCTATGGCCATAGGGTCATTAGTGGCACTGCTGTCTCTAGATAGCAGCCTTTACCACCACTGCTACTGCTCCTAGAACGGTTTCCAGCCTGGCTCCTGCTTATTTGCATAAACTTTCCCAGAGTCAAAGTCCCAAGGGGAACAGCCCATGATAAGTTTAGTTCAGAGGCCGACATTTTAGCTGCCAAGGACAGAGAAGACAACAAATATGACCCCTTTAGTTTCCATAATTGAAGATAAAACCTCATCTTTCTTTCTTGATATTTCCCCAAACAGAAGGGATTCAGAGATTGGGCAACTGCCAGTGAGAAGCATCCACTAAACATTCTATTTTATATTGTCAAATAAAAAGTGTATTCGACAAAAAATGGCAACTTAAAAAGACTTTAAGACTATTTTAATAGGGGAGAGAGCTTGAATTCAAAAAGTAGAATTTTTAAGTGCTGGTATGAGCTAGTGGAAAAGTACTGGAGGAAGTTAGACAGGAAGTCAGTCATTGAGATTTGGGCAACTGCGTTTGCTAACTGGTGCTTATCAATGTTAAAGTCCTATACTCCCACAAAGACTGGGAAACAGGGCCCTGTTTTTCTTAATGATTACATTTCAAAGTGTTGACTCCTAAGTTCTTGGAAAAGACATCCTTGGTTTGTAAAACTGGCAACAGGTTGGGAGAAAATTTGTGTCTCACAGGGACTGAGAAATGATTTAGGATAGAAGGTTTTCTAAAGTAAATGTTCTGAGGGAAGAGGATATAGTCAGGAAGAAAACTGTGTATGGTCAGAAAGACAACTATCTAAAGTTTAATCAAGGGATTAGTAACGGGATTAAGGCCTTCTTGGTCTTAGTATGTCTGTGTTCTGGTTCTTCACCTGGAGAGAAAGCTTTATAAGACTTGCATTTACACTGTCTATTTCTAGTTCAAATAGCCCATCACCATACTTTTTAGCTATGGTAGTTGTAAAAGATGATTAAGTATTTGTTTTTTTTTTTTTTGTTTTTTTTTTTTTAAAGATTTTTAATTTATTTATTCGACAGAGATAGAGACAGCCAGAGAGAGAGGGAACACAAGCAGGGGGAGTGGGAGAGGAAGAAGCAGGTCCCAGCAGAGGAGCCTGATGTGGGGCTCGATCCCAGGACTCCGGGATCACACCCTGAGCCGAAGGCAGACGCTTAACCGCTGTGCCACCCAGGCGCCCCAAGTATTTGAATGAACATAATAGAACACCATGAAACTTCTTTTAGCTTCCTCCTTTCCCCTACTAAAACTTTTTGAATATCTTACAAAAAAGATTTCTCACATAACTTGAGGATAAAAACAGATAAGTGTCTAAAAATATGAATATATAATTAGATTAAACGTATTTCAAATTGAAGGATAAATAGTTCCTAGGCTAAGTTTATTGGTGACTGTCTGTAGATATTAATAAAGTTTAAATTCTTATCAGCAAACTTCTTTAGAGAAATGCAGTAACAAAAACCTAATCACAGTTTCATTGCTTGTTGACTCTTTGCAGTTTTACTGATTACATTATTTCAATATATTCAAGTTTATATTCTGTTTCACAACTGGTACATTACTTGAACATCAAAAAACCTGTATATTTCCTCTAACATTATTAAATAAGGAAATGATAAACTTGTAAGAAATAGGGCTGCTGTATTGGGTTGCAGTAAAATATGCAAAGAGAAGCTTGGCCCTCAATAAAACTATCCTTTATTCTGCAAAAACTACTCTAGGGTGACCTTATCTTAATTTACTACACTAAGCCACTGTAAGGACTCAAAAACAAGCAAGTTCTAACACTGAACTACAGCTACCTCCAACATACATATTTGGGAAACTGGAGTTCCTGTTTCTAGAAATCCTTGCTGCTACACACATTTTCTTCCCTTAGGACCCCATTACCTTTCAGAACAGCAATAACAACAAATCCAGGAGGCTACTGAAATGAAGAATGCCAGGATAGAAGCAATTGAGTTATATCAATGTATTTCAGATCCAAAAGAACACTTTCAGAGTGATTTCTGTGATGACTGAATGTACTCCAGGAAGCTAGAGACAGGGTTGAAATAAACTTGATTGGATGTATGTGTGTGTGTGTGTGTGTGTGTGTGTGTGTGTAAAATCTTAGACAAAAAAATATAATTATTGATATTATTTATCAAGCCAACTAAGACAATGCTCATGCCTTAATCCATTCTCCTTTGTGGATACAAAAGACACTAGCAAAAAATGGCCCTCTGATGGCAACCTTTATAAAGGATAATATACCTTAAAGCTTGGCCAATGCAAGCATCTCTATCATACAAAGTTATGACTGCAGGCCCCCTGGAGAATCTGTTCTAACCACAATTTGGTGACAGAGTGTTGTAGAAGGAAGCTCTGGAATAGTGAGTGAATGCTGTGAGATTTGGGTTTTTGCTTTGTTTTGATTTGTTTGTTTTTGTCAGCATTGCAGAGGATTGTGTGAGGGCAGTATTTGAGACACAGATTTCCTTTTTCTTTAGAACTTACCACACAACTGCTTGAAGCATAACTGGAATATAATAATGACAATGATGATTCTTTTTTTTTTTTTTTAAAGATTTTATTTATTTATTCGACAGAGATAGAGACAGCCAGCGAGAGAGGGAACACAAGCAGGGGGAGTGGGAGAAGAAGAAGCAGGCTCATAGCAGAGGAGCCTGATGTGGGGCTCGATCCCATAACGCCGGGATCACGCCCTGGGCCAAAGGCAGACGCTTAACCGCTGTGCCACCCAGGCACCCCAATGATGATTCTTTTTATTAGTAACATGATTTAACATTTACATGTATTTTGTTTTACATGTTATATCTATTTGAACCTCAGTGGAACACTGTGAAGTCTACAGAGTAGGTTTTATCTCCATTTTAAAGATGAGAATACCGATGTCATTGAAAAGTAAATGGCAGATCTCAGTTTGGAATTCAGGTTTTCTGATTCCCAGGGCACCAAATTAACAACCATAAACAACTTAGAACACTGGTGTATGGAAAGTACTCAATAAAATACAAGTTATCAGTGTTACTGATATTAATAGTATTATATACTATATTATACTACTTTAGAGGAGAATGCTCTTTATTCAAAAGACAGCAGGGCAATGTATTAGGTATAGGAATTGTCTGCAAGTTGTCCCTGAATGTACTAAGCTAATGTCTATAGTTAGCCTAAGAAGAAAGTCACTGATATTTTCTTCCCATCCAAAGCTATGCTCCCATTTTCCCACTAGGATTCCTCTTTTACCACAAGTACACAGAACATCTGGGAGTCAGGGGTTCTACTGTTATTTAAGATGGCAAACTGCTGCTGCAATTGTCTGCCCTTATTTAAACCAATTCCACTGGAAATCTCAATCACAATTTGGATGGCATGGATGCTAAGCAAAAGAGGAATCATTTGCTACAGTGGAACTCAGAGAAGAGAAAAAAATAGATGAACTTGACTATCAAGCAAATAATTTCTACTCGGCAAAACTGAATGTCGTGCTGTGACTGACAGCTAAGTTTGAACTGAGAAGATTATAAATTAATCCCACCAAGCTAAGAAGCAGTTAAAACCTCAACTGGATTAGGCCTATTTGATTCTTTAGGAGCTGTATTCATTCATGAACTTTGTGGCTCAATGCCTACTGTCAAGATGATTTAGGTGGTTGTTTTTTCATTGAAATCATTCTGTAAAGGAATAATTAACATTCACTAAAAACATTGTAGTAGCCTAGTTCTTCTGGGCAAGAAAAAGTAATTTTCAGTGTCATTTATACTATTTTATTATTTATATACTATTATACTGTTTTGTTTATGAAATTATAAAATTATTATTATTTTGTGTTTCCTTTCTTCTTAAGGACTATCACTGGAAGAAATTAAAGAGGTGACTTGAAGGAGAATATAGTATCATGCTGATATGAAGTTGGTACTCAATACACAAATGAGTAAGTTCAGAAATATTTGTATTGTTCTGAAGGTGGTTAATGGATGATCATTTTTATTGTCAGAGCTCACCATGGGTACTAAACGATTTCTGATTTCTATGACTTAGAAAAAAAGCCAGCCAGAGGAGTTAGAAGAAGTGACTCAATTATTCTGGAGTACAGCTTCACTTACAGTTAGATGGGCAAGTTTGACCTCCTGATGTAGCTGTCAACTGTTTAAGAAACAGAGGTGGGTTTTGGAGATGCTGTTGCTCACAGGCAATCAATATTTAGTTGCTCATTTAACACACATTTATTTATAGACTTCTGTGTGCTACACTGTTTTGTGTGTTGGGTATATAGCATGAATAAGACCAAACTGTCTACTTTTATCATGTTACTCAACTCAAAATTTCAAACAGAAATAGGAATGCATTAGGGCATGCAACTTGCAAGTTCAAGGGGTGAACCTGTCTTTAAATGATGCTGGATTCAAAGAGTCCCAAAAGTTGTCATTAGGATGTTATCCCTGTTTTTATCATTCAGTCTTGTTTTCCTCTGATTTTGCTACTTGTCATGTTTTCTGCATTTGGTAGTCTTTGAATATGAAGGCATACATTGTAAGAGCTGGGTAAATTCCACAGTAGAGACTGTCGCCTTCTCAATTATCATAACTTCTGTTTCAGAACTGAATGAGACGTACAACAATAAAGCAGCATTGCTGAAAATAGAAATTTTCTGATTATCCGAATCTGAAACTGCAGTAGGGATGGGAGTGGGTGGGTGTATGAAATGAGTCTCACCCTAAACACAAGGACTAAGAATAGGAGAAAAATAATTTCCTAAGAAAAACCAGAGTGGCAAGGCCAGAATTGGAGGAAATGGACAAAGATCAAGCTGGTCAATAAACGTCCACTACTTAATTTGTGTGACCAGTTATTCAACTTAAATGTTAAAATATGTTGGAGTGCCTGGGTAATTCAGATGGTTAAGTGTCCGATTTCAGCTCAGGTCATGATCTCAGGGTCCTGGGATGGAGCCCCTCATTGAGCCCCCCATAAGCCCTGCATCAATCCCCACATCTAGCCCAGCGCTGGGCTCCATGCTCATTGGGGTCTGTTTCTCCCTCTGCCCCTGCCCCCAGCTCAAATGCACGCTAGCTCTCGTTCTCTCTCTCAAACAAATAAAGAAAACCATTAAAAAATGTTAAAATATGGTGCTTCTGATTGAGAGATAAAATAATCTTAAAACACATTAGTTAAAATAGCGAAATTAAGATGCTAGAAAAGAAACTACTTGTGTGAGCTTTGAACTGTGGTGCTGTATTCTCAAGGAAATCATAGGGAGATCACCCACTCAACCCCACCCTTAGTTTCAAGTTCTTTTTTTTTTTTTTTTTTTAAGATTTTATTTATTTGTTTGACACAGAGAGAGACAGCCAGCGAGAGAGGGAACACAAGCAGGGGGAGTGGGAGAGGAGGAAGCAGGCTCCCAGCACAGGAGCCTGACGTGGGGCTCGATCCCAAAACGCAGGGATCATGCTCTGAGCCGAAGGCAGACGCTAACGACTGAGCCACCCAGGCGCCCCAGTTTCAAGTTCTTAAATTGGAAATTTTCTTTGTGTCTCTTGAGGGAGGAGTGAGATTTATTCTTAGGAGTACTGATTTATCTCTGGTTCACCTTTAAACTACTAGCCTTCTAGGTGGGGATCTACTACTAGACTTTCTATTTCTATGTTGTCTCTTGCACTCTGGGTCCTTTGGGTCATTTAACCTGATTCAGAAGAAGCTTTCAATAGTAAATATGGCTTTCATGCCTTATTTATCTATCTGACTTTCCATCTTCATTTAGTTTTATCTTACACATGCCTTACCTTCTAAGTTCATGATGTATTTAAAATGATATTTAAAATACTTTTTGGGGGCGCCTGGGTGGCTAAGTCGTTAAGCATCTGCTTTTGGCGCAGGGCATGATCCCAGGGTCCTGGGATCGAGCCCTACATCGGGCTCCCTGCTCCGCTGGGAGCCTGCTTCTTCCTCTCCCACTCCCCCTGCTTATATTCCTTCTCTCACTGGCTGTCTCTCTCCCTGTCAAATAAATAAACAAAATCTTAAAAAAAATTAAAATAAATAAATAAATAAAATATTTTTTTTGCCCAGAAATTTTGGTTGTTTTCACAGAAATGGAGTCTACCTGTGTATGTATTTAATCATATTGCTGAAAACTGATGTCCGAAAGTAGTTTTCTAACTTCATTTTGTTAGCCGTGGAACCATTATATATGTATTTTTAAAGATTTTATTCATTTATTTGAGAGAGAGAGAGAGCAAGCACAGAGGGAGAGGGATAGAGAGAAGCAGACTCCCCACTGAGCAGGGAGCCTGCACTGGGCTCAATCCCAGGACCCCAAGACCATGACCTGAGCTGAAGGCAGACACTTAACTGAGTGAGCTACCCAGGCACCACCATGATGTTTTTTGACTTCTGTGTTTTAGAAAAATTATCTTTGGCTACTGCAAAAAGAACAAATGAGATAAACTGGGGATTGAAGGCAGAGAGATAATTTAGGAAACTAATTCATTTGTATAAGTAAGATCTACAGTGAGTATAAAAGAAAGCTGGGTTAGCTGAAATTTGGAAAAGGTAATAAATACTAGAAAATCAAAGATTTCCAAGTACAGAGATACAGATGCACCAGCCTCAAGAATTAAACATTATCTCTTGAATCCACATTGCTAGGGAATACTAGCATGGTAGTTAGTCTACTAAGTTTAGCTAAAGGACACACTGGAATTAAGTTATAAATTGAACTAAATCACCACAAATATAAACTGTTTCAAAGATCTTTTCACACTACAGTAGCATAGTCTGTTCGGTTCAATTACAGAATCAGAATTAAACTTAACCAGGCATTGTAGCGGATATAAAGCCCTGAATCTCAAGAAGTGGCAAAACTGTGGAAAGATTGGGTGTCAGCGGAATTACTCACTGGTGCCACCTAGGTGACAAAGTATGTAACTTATCAAGTAGCAAATAACATTGATTAGAGGTATTTTTAAAACGTGGTAATTTTTTGAAGACATTTAAAAATGTTTCCCCAACCGAAGTGCGCCAGATATGAGAAGTGAAGTTCTACTTTAAAACTGTGTCCATCAAAATGAAAAAAAAAAAAAGTTAGTGAAGGCTCAGTTCCAAAATTACATTTCTTGGGAAAGTCTTCCTAATGGCTCCAGGACTTATTAATTAAGCCATTTTTAATTTTCTCATGAATTTATTTCTGTGCCACAGTTAACATCTTCTTCTGAAATAAATTGTTCTGTAAACAATAAAAATTTATCTCCTTAGATAGTGTCGAGTAATGTATTACAAGGCAACTGAACATTTTGTGTGTGTTTGTGTGTATGTGTAAGTGTGTGTGTATGTGTTCCCCTTATGTTTTGAGAGCTTTGTGGGATGGCATCATGTCTTAAAATAAAATGGCAGAAGTCATGCAACTTCCCTGAATATCATTTTTTCATCTTTTATCTGAGAGAACTAAATAATTGTATCTAAGATCTAGTCAAGTTCAAAGCCCATTTCTATGTTCTATGGTGTCCCTTCTGAATGCAGGTGATATGTAAAATAGTGCTAAGCATGAAGAAATGCCTGCGTAAAAGCATGTTGACTATTAGCTGTTAAAATTCAAAAGGCTGAATTTGAGTTTTTGTAAACTGAAATTTGAAGTTTAGTATTTAAGGTTTCTCATTTGTGTGTATATGTAGCTTTTTAAAGTTTTGCATATGCGTTAATTTTTCATGAGATTTTTCCATTCAGCTGTGTGTGTGTGTGTGTGTGTGTGTGTGTGTGTGTAAATAGAAAAGAAATCTTGCTGTGAATAAATAAAACATCTCCTGTTTTTAAAAACTTTGTCATATTGCTGTGATAGTTTGAATATTCAAATTAAAAAAATATAGGAGGCAGAGTGTTTTTCTTCCATTTTTTATTACCCATAAAGAGAGCTGTTGGAGTTTGTGAGCTAAAAGAAGAGTGAGGGAGGGAGAGAGAAGAGGGAAGAAAAGCTTTGTCAGGCAGTGGTTAAGTGTGTATAATAAAGACATAGTATAGAATGACTCAGACTGAAGAGATCCTGGAGTATACAGACTGAACTACTTTAAATAGATATAGGAGAATCAGAAAATGTCACTTTTTGTGCTTCTCTGTGGGGAAATTGGAAAATAAGTTTTATGTTGAACACAGAGATTATATATATATATATATATATATATATATATATATATATATATATATATATATTTTTTTTTTTTTTTCCCAAAGCCATGGACAAGCAGTTACTGAATTCCTACTATTTGCGCTGTTGTGGGCTGTACAGTATGGTAAAAGTCCTTGATCTCAAGCAGCTTAGATTTCAGATGAAAGGGAAAGCAGGAATTAAATAAGAATGGTGAAGGAAATGAGGGAGGGAAGAATGGAGGGAAAGAGGAGTGAGTGAATGAAAGGAGGGAGTGATGTACCTATTATGTGATGCAATGTGTTAAAGTATTTGAGTTTACTTGCAATAATACAACACTCCCATTTAATTAAATAGGAAAGCAGATAAACAACTATGAGATAACCTTTATTATATATAAGTATGTAATCTAAGTTTCATATACATTGATTCTAAAGCAAAACAAAGTGCTAAACTAATTGCTGTTGATTTGTCTCAAACTGATCATTACTGATTTAAATTAGCAAAGGATTCCTAAAGATAAATCGTGAAACAAATGTGAAAAACAAAATGATGCAGTGGAAAGCTGCCTTCTGTTTTGACAGTTACATCAATACATTTACAAAACTTCTATTTTAGTTAAAAACTTACATAAATGTAAAACAATGGGTCTTTTGCTTCCTAAATAACTTATGTGAAAATTAAAACAAGTAAAACTTGTAGTTTGCCATGTTGGCTTAATAACACCCTTGCCTCTGATATCTAAGCAGAAACTGGATTTTTGTTCATTGTCTTATATCGACAAACTGTTCTCCCAAACTAGTGAATAAATAATGCAAGGAGAAAACTGGAAGTGAAGACAAATAGGTATGACTGTCTTTACAATATACAGCCTCATGGACATTTCAATGACTCTTTCCTGTTGTGAGTGAAATAATCACAATTATATTATACTCTCCTGTACTCTGAGTAACTAGTGAGAATAGAAAAAAAATAGTTTCAGGGAAGAGAAGTATGACTAAAAACTGATTTCTGGCAATGCAAGGTAAAGTTAGTATTGGGGATATTTAATGTTTCCCAGATTTTCTTAAACACTTCCATTTATATGCACGTATGGCTGATTTAGATGGATTCCAATTTCTATCTTAAAATAACTACCTCTGTCATACAAGATGATTATTTTTACCTATTACTGCTAACGTAGCATATATTTTGGATCAACAAGTTGAAGGAATGTAAGTTGTGTAAATTCATAACTGGGAATTGCCTGATGTCCTTTTTCACTCTAATAAGAAAACAGGAAGGACAGACATCTTTCTATTGCTTTACCCATACAAGAAAAGTTATATGACAGGCATGGCTATTATGTACACACAGATATACATGTATGAATATACAGTCTTTAAGAGAAGTTTTATTTAGAAATTATCAGGAAGTAAAAAAAATATATATATATATATCAAGTTGACCCCTCCCTTTCTAAATTTCTCCCATATCAAAGTTTTAAGGCTTAAAAGTTATCCTGCATACTTTCGTTAGGCTGAGTCACCATGATAAACAGTCCATATATACTATATACTTTACTGTAACTCTTTGTGTTCATCAAAGCCCATTAATTGTTATATTCTCAATCTAGTTATTCTTTGAAATAAGTAAAGAATATAATCCAGAGAGTTTCTCTGTAGTTTAAAATATAACGTTGACTTTGGTGCTTATAACAAAATAACTCTTCATCCTCCCTACAATGATCTATGTGATCTGGTATCTCAATCTACCTTATCAAACACCATTTTCTAATACTCTCCCCATGTACTGTCCTATAGCCTCACTGGGCTTCTTCCTGCATTTTAAATGTATCAATTCTTTTTTCCCCTTGGGGTTTATGCATTTATTACTTCTTTGTCCTGAATGCTCTTCCTTTAGCCCTGGCTGTATCTACCCCAAACTTTAGGTCTCAACTCAAATATTATATCCTTAGCAATGCCTTCCTTGATTATGCATACAAAGTGGCTTCTCATTTCCTTCTAGCTTGGCACCTTGTTTATTACACTCATGGCACTCATCACAATTTGTAATCATCTTATTTGTTTACTGATTTATAGTCTGCTTTAAATATTCTTAGATGGACTTCCCATTAATAATATTTTGAAAGGCAAAGAGAAAATGCAGTTCTGTGACAAGAGCTACCCAAACTCTCAAGTTAAGAGATGCACAGCACACTCCAGATTTTTTTTAACCCCAGAGTATGAAGCATTTTGAACTAAAAAGCATCCTACTCTTTTAATTTTAATATACTAAAAGGAATAGTAAAGGTAAGAGGATAATGGGACAAAGAAAGGAAAAAAAATGTCTGAAGCACAAGAAGCATTTACAAAGTCCTTTCCTGAAGACAAGAGAGATGGGAACAAGTATGGTGAGTATGAGAAACCAAAGGGGATTTAGTTTGGATGAAGAAGGTAGTGGACAGGGAGAGTTTTGCAAGATAATGTTAGGGAAATGAATTGAGGGAAATGAGACTCATGGTGTCACCTGGGAGCATCAAACAATAGATGTTAAAACTTTTGTCTAATTTTACTCACGATTGTAGATCGTCACTTCTTTCATCTCATTAATGTTTGTCACTAGCTATTCCTTTCTCCATAAAACAGCATCTTCCTATTCATGACTGGTATTAAGACAAAGAATTTCTATTCCTGATATATAACCTCATATTTATACTATGGTCCCTTATATCAAAGTTTGAATCTGACCTAAGTTCCAAGCTCATACAACTGTCTGGAATCCTCGGTCTAACACATTTCAAACCCTTTTATTTCTCTCTCAAAAACATAAATGCATGTTTGCTAAAGTGAAGAGAAACTGATGAACAAAACAGAACAAAAATCCTGATTGAGGTCACATCAACAATTTCAACAAATCAACAAAGAAATTAAAGGGAATGAACTTAGTTCCTTCCTAATAGGATTTCAGTTTGTTTCCATATTGCCCCTTTTTTTCCTGTTATTATGCAGTTAATGCAATCTAATTCAGTAATGTCTTCTGAATGATTAAGCCATTTATGATTGAACCTGATGAAGGAAATGAGAAAAGCCTCTTAAACATCTAAACAGAATAATTCGTATTAACTGTTGTAAATCACAATCAGAATGCTACTGAATTCAATATTTTGCTCAGGCACAAATATTTCCAGAATTGAGACATTTTCATCAGTATTTGTAATGAAACTTAGAAAAGAAATTAGAACTTCAGACATTAGAACTATTTTTAAAGTCTGCAGAATTTTCTCTCTGAACGATATTTTGTGGAGATGTTAGTGTTCTCTCTACATGAACAGCAAGTGGAAAGATCAGGCCAATCATAGGATTTTTCATGCTAATGCCCTTCAACATAGCGAGAGAAGAAAATAGCCTTCTTAGAGTCTGATAAGATTATTATCTTTCGCAGAAGAATTCACATTATATTCTGAAATCTGTGGGGGGTTATACAGGACAATCTGTAACTGTTTGGTTTGAATTTATTTTTGTAAATATATATGTTTTAAACAATAATATTAATAAGCATGTTCCACTTAACATGCTTAACACTTAAGCATATATACCACTTAACAAATATTAACCTATTTGAATAATATGAATGCATTACTTGTGCTAGAAGGTTTACTCATGTTAATATTATCCTTGAAATAAACATGCTTTGCCATCCCTGCTCACAATTTTAAATGATTTGCACATGGTTAATGATTAGAAGTTGTAGCTCTGTGATTTTTTTTTTTTTTTTTTAGGTTGGAACATGCATCTGTGCCCTAACTTGTACAAGTGGGGATACTGTTCCAGTCTTCAGTTCTAGGCTCAGTTGATGCCAGGCAAGATTAATGTATATCTGCAGCTGCATGTTCTTGGATGGAATATGGGTTGGTTGGTTGTAAAATAAAAAGCATATATTTTGTTGTAATAAGATAATATTATACAAAGTTTCAGGCATTTTATATACAAGTATATATATAGGTATTTTATGTGTAAATATAAATACTATATACATATATGTAAATATGTTTGTATAAATAATATCATAGGTGAAGTGAATTACTTTTATTTATTTTTTTTAATGATTTTTTTATTATATTATGTTAGTCACCATACAGTACATCCCCGGTTTCCAATGTAAGGCTCGATGATTCATTAGTTGTGTATAACACCCAGTGCACCATGCAATACGTGCCCTCCTTACTACCCATCACCGGTCTATCCCATTCCCCCACCCCCCTCCCCTCTAAGTCCTCAGTTTGTTTCTCATAGTCCATAGTCTCTCATGTTTCATTCCCCCTTCTGATTACCCCCCCCTTTCTTTATCCCTTTCTTCCCCTACTGATCATCCTAGTTCTTATGTTCCATAGATGAGAGAAATCATATGATAATTGTCTTTCTCTGCTTGACTTATTTCACTTAGCATTATCTCCTCCAGTGCTGTCCATGTTGTAACAAATGTTGAGAACTCGTTCTTTCTGATAGCTGAGTAATATTCCATTGTATATATGGACCACAACTTCTTAATCTAGTCATCTGTTGAAGGGCATCTCGGCTCCTTCCACGATTTAGCTATTGTGGACATTGCTGCTATGAACATTGGGGTGCATATGGCCCTTCTCTTCACTACGTCTGTATCTTTGGGGTAAACACCCAGTAGTGCAATGGCTGGATCATAGGGTAGCTCAATTTTTAACTTTTTAAGGGACCTCCACACTGTTTTCCAGAGTGGCTGTACCAACTTGCATTCCCACCAACAATGTAGGAGGGATCCCCTTTCTCCACATCCTCTCCAACAATTGTTGTTTCTTGCCTTGTCTATTTTTGCCATTCTAACTGGTGTAAGGTGGTATCTCAGTGTGGTTTTGATTTGAATTTCCTTGATGGCTAATGATTTTGAACATTTTTTTCATGTGTCTGTTAGCCATTTGTATGTCTTCATTGGAAAAAAGTCTGTTCATATCTTCTGCCCATTTTTTGATTTGTTTATTTGTTTCTCGTGTATTGAGTTTGAGAAGTTCTTTGTAGATCTTGGATACCAGTCCTTTATCTGTAGTGTCATTTGCAAATATATTCTCCCATTCCGTGGGCTGCTGAAGTGAATTACTTTTAAAACAAAAATTTACATAGGTGAATAAAATACTTTTCCTTAAACAAGATTTTTTAAAAGATTAGAACTTTTATCATTTATTTGAGAGAGAGAGAGAAGCAGACAGATAGAGTGTGCGAGTGGGGGGAGGAGCAAAGGAAGAGAATCTCAAGTAGACTCCCATTTATTTTTATTTTTTTTTAAAGATTTTACTTATTTATTTAACAGAGACACAGCCAGTGAGAGAGGGAACACAAACGGGGGGAGTGGGAGAGGAAGAAGCAGGCTCCCAGCATAGGAGCTTGATATGGGGCTCGATCCCAGAACACCAGGATCACGCCCTGAGCCAAAGGCAGATGCTTAATGCCTGAGCCATCCAGGCACCCCGAGACTCTCCATTTAGTGTGAAGCCTGATGCAGGGCTCAATCCCATGACCCTGAGATGATGACCTGAGCCAAAACCAAGAGTTGGATGCTCAACTTACTGAGCCACCCAGGTACCCCTCTTTCCTTAAACAAATTTAAAAAAAAAAAAAGGTGATGGATAAAATCAACCAGGATTCACATGAAATAATACTACCAATACTTGTTAATTGTTCAGTGATTCTGATAACACAAAAACTATATAAACCAAAAGAAAGCAATAAGAGCCAAACTTTCATCCACATAGTCTCTAAAAGTAAGACTATACGCTGTATGGATTACAAGCAGTTCTGCTCTTAGACCCAGGCAGCAAGCAGGGACTTCGCCTCAGGTCCTATGTTTCTGGGGCAGCATGTTTTGGATTGCCCCAGGGTATTGAAGCCATGCCCTCACTATAGAGCAGTATCTTTCACAGAACTGTGTGAGACTGGGCCACCAGTCTGGTGTTGAAGAAGTTAATTTAGGTGGCTCAAATCATTTATATAGAAAAGAATGCCACAGAATGTTTTGTCCAGGGTCCCGCATACCCTAAATGCATCCCTGATTACATGCCATTAAAGTTTAAGTTTTATGTTGATAAACATTTACACACTTCTCAATATGTTTTATTCTACACATTTGAATAATAGATTCAAGATGACTTGACAGGGTACAATGTCATTTTGAAGCAAACATAGTGAACATAAAAAATAACTCTCTTGGTTTCTTTCATTGAAAATAAAACCCAGCTACTTTTATCAAATATTGTATCAATAAATATTGAAGCTGACAATTAAAATGGGTATTCCAACAACACTCAGGGAAGTCACTATATAGCACATCAGGAAGAAGCACATGGAATTAGAAAAATAGAGGTACTGAAGCCAATGCCATTGATACAGTGTTGTTCTAGAAAGCGTGCTATAAAACAAGCCACTCGAAAACCTAAGGGTTTAGAGCAATACCATTTATTCTACTCATAGATTCGCAGCTTAGGTAAAGTTTGTAAGAGATAGCTTTCATTATTTCACAAAGCATCATCTAGGACATCTCAAACGGGGCTGAAAGATCCATTTCCAAAATGGTTCACCCAACTGGTTGGCAAAATTGCCAGGGTGTTGGCGGTAGATTAGTCAGCACTGTCAGCTGTCCTCAGATCCTTGCCATAAGGGCCTTTTGCTTACCCAAAATTGGGCTTACCCAAAGCTGGCAGCTTTGTCTAATTGTGGATGTTCCAAGCGGTAAGAAGTAGAAATTGCCAGTACTTTTATGCCTGGGCCCAGAGATTGGCTCTATACCACTTGTGCAATTCTATTGCCCAAAGGAGTCACAGAGCTTCCACTTGTGGAAGGGACAGGACATAGTTGCCATTTTTTTAATGGAAGCAAGGTCACAGAGTATCTATGAGTATCTTTAATTCACCACAGGTAAAAGCAGATAACTACAAAAATACAGTTAAAATTAGTTGTCTGATTCTAAAGGAATTGTCTAGACTCCAAGGAAAGATCTTCCATTCTAAACAACATAGTGTAAGAAAATGAGTGTCCCAAACTGCTTTGCCTTTATGAATCTATGACACACCCAATCAGAAGATAAAACCACTTCTACAAAGCTGAAGGAACTATTGTATCATCCATACTTCCATGAAAAAGGTGAGGAAACCATTGTTTCATGCCATTGTTGAACTATTTAAAAAGCCTTAACTGAAGCTATACTAAGCCAGGAATTTATAGGTATGTGAACTAAACTTCTTACATTGTTAAAACTAATTTCAGTGATCTTTTGTATTAGTTGAAACTAAGATTATACTGACTTGAATAGTCATTTTAAGTATATAGAAACAGAGGTCCAGGGACTCCTGGGTGGCTCAGTTGGTTAAGTGTCTGCCTCCAGCCCAGATCATGATCCAGGGTCCTGGGATCTAGCCCTGCATTAGGCTCCTTGCTCAGCGGGGAGCCTGCTTCTCCCTCTGCCTGCCGCTCTCCCTACTTGTGTTCACACATGCTCTCTCTCTCTGACAAATGAATAAATAAAATCTTTAAAACAAAACAAAACAAACAAACAAAAAACCAGAGGCCCAGTCAATGAAATGACTTTCAAACATTTTAACAGCAGTTTGGTAGCAAAATCAGTCCTTAATCTAGTGCTTCTTCCACCACAGTTTCCCTTTCCTATATTCAAATTTTACTAGATATTATCAACCATGTGCTACATTTATCTTCATATATTATCTTGAAGAAGTTGATTAAAGTATTTTGTTTGAATAGGCAGATATAAAAATATAAGTAAATAAACTAAAATAAGCAAAATGCCACAACAAATTCTTCATTAAAAGTTAAATGAATGTAATAACTTAATGATTCTTTTTTTTTTTTTTTTTCATAAGTGAGTATTTTTACTCACAGCCTTTATAAAGACAAATCATACTCTAAGATGTCTGGGTCAAATATCAGTTGTTGAATCATTTGAAGAGCTACAAAACTCAGATCTCTAGTGTTTCAGTGAGTGGTTTAGTGTGTTAACTTTGAAATGTTGCCTGAGAATCAGATTTGAAAGTTCTGCCTAAAGCCTTCTGAAGCAGACTTCTTGTAATATTTCCCTATTCATCATTAATTGTCCTTCAGAAAATGATATAAATGATTTTTACCATAGGCAAAATTGACTCAAATACAATTTCTTCTGTGCCAACGGCAGATTTGTGAGTAAATAATGATGCTTCATAAGTATAAGAAGGCTTTAAATATTTAAAAAGAAACCGAAAAGTCCTGAATATTGAATTAGTAAAGCTCAATGCTAATGTCAATACTAAAAAAGGGATAATGATAACCCATTCACTCATTCATTCATTCATATATTAATTCATCCAATTAGCATTGTTGAACCTTTGAAGTTATAAGAAAGACCAAATTATGTGAAGAATTATGGGGTAAGGAACAGAGGTAGGAGATCGCCTGGTTTATTCCAAAATATTAGTCAATAGAAGGGGGAATGAACCATGACAGACTATGGACTCTGGGAAACAAACTGAGGGCTTCAGAGGGGAGGGGGGGTAGGGGACTGGGATAGGCCGGTGATGGGTATTAAGGAAGGCACATATTGCATGGAGCACTGGGTGTTATATGCAAATAATGAATCATGGAACATTACATCAAAAACTAAGCATGTACTGTATGGTGACTAATATAACATAATAAAAATATTATTAAAAAAATAATTGTAGCTAACATTAATACTTATTATGTGCTTCAAACTTGAAATTCTATTTGCAAGCACTATCTCATTTAATCTTCATCATAATTTTGTCACTTGGTTTCTGTGATTATCTCCTTTTCAGGGTTGAGGTGACTAAAATGTTACTCAAATGCTCTATGGTGACAATTGAATCAACTGAGGAATAAAGATACAAAGGATGTCAAAAAAGAAGTAGTGTGATAAAACTTTCATTTTTTATTGCATGAATTATTTTCTATACAGATTAAAAATATATTTTATTTATTTATTTTAGGGAGAGCAAGCGGGGGTGGGGGAGGTACGGAGGGTGAGAGGGGAGGCACAGAGGGTGAGGGAGAAGCAGACTCCCTGCTGAGCAGGGAGCCCTATGTGGACTTGATCCCAGGACTCTGGGATCATGACCTGAGCTAAAGGCATATGGTGCTTAATGGACTGAGCCACCCAGGCGTCCCTCTATTTAGGATTTTTATCAACAATTCCTCTTGCCCCTCTCTCCACCAACATTCAGGCAGCAGCCAGGATTCTCCAGATGAAGAGATGACAAAGCAAAAATGCAGAGATAAAAAGAATCCAGTTATTTACTTCTGAGTTTCAAAAACTGGATTAAACCTAAGACAAATGTTTGAAAAATATGTCATAGCTGGTTTTTCCTTCCCTAGAAACTCTTAAGTTTTGCCTAAACTAGAGAGGAGGGGAGAATAATCAAAGTGGAAATAAAGAGAACTTGGTGAGTTCCTGTGAAAGGGCCCTGGCTGTTCCCCCTCTGACTGAGGCCTAGAAGTGAGAAAGCAAGAGATATGCCTGGATGAATTTGGTAGCCTGGGGCGGGGGGGGGGGGGGGCAAAGGAGTTTATACGCCATTTTCCAGTCAAGCCCAGGGAAGTCACAAGACCTTAAGTTCCCTTTATGAACAAGAGCAGATAGAATGTGTAAGTGGTGTGGATGTCTAGCTAGAAAGATTATGGACAGCCCTGCGATGTGGTTCAGGAGATGTGGGTGCTCTCCATTGTTATCTAGATTGGCACTGATATGACATAGAGCCCAAAGAAACGTGAGTTCTTGTGGTCAAGAGGAAAGAGTAGCAACTCTAGACTAATAACTAGTCCAAATGGAAATGCAGGTATTACCCAGCTATCTCCATCACTGATAGCTGATAACAGTGAACACCAAATATCACTGCCCTTCCTCCTCTCTCCACTGATTGTTCAAAACCATATTAGCCCAGAAGATTAGAGGCAATCACTTGAAAAATAAAGAGAGGAATCCTAACTTGATCAACACTCATCACTCTATAGAATGATGCTTAAATGGAAACTAAGTTCATATATGGAAAAAAAAAAGAGATTTATATTTCTTAGACACCTGAGAATGATTATCTAAAAATATTTTAACCAAACTGGTATGGAAAGAATAGAATACAAATTGATCATCACCATTAAAAATCCAAAGGTGATTTATATTTCCTTTCTTCCCCTTTCTTGATGACATTTTTCTTGATGATATAAAATGGACTATATATATGTGTGTATCTTTTCCCTTTATGGGCAAGAGGAGGATAAAATGTGCTCTTCTTTTAAAAAATATATAAAATACAAACATGCTTTCAAAGTTTGGATTCCTTTCCCCAAAAGAAGATTAAGAAATGACAGGTTGATTCTTAAATAGTACAACCTGACAGCTAATTGGAATAAGCATCATAAATGGAAATAAGCATGGATGGGTTCAGTTAGAAGATGATGCCTAAGTAACAATGGACACTGTGGCAGTATGCAGACTTTGCAGTTCTTAGCTTAAAACATATTTAGTATCTTGAGAATATATAACCAATCACAGTTAGACTTCATTGATTACTACTTGCTGGGGATGTTAGACATTAGTAGTATTACCACAATATAAGGCAATCATATTCAGTCAAAATGAGGAGATTTTTGGAATATTTTTGGATTATCAGCTGTGTATTTGATAAGCTGTGTATTTGGTAAGCTTATTATATTCTCTGTGTCAAAGATTCTGATAAGGGAAAAGATGGAAAAAAGTCACGGTACCCCCACAAATATACATACACAACCAACCCATAGAATTTTGTGGGCATTTTCTAAGAAGATGTATTAACCACTGTAAAGTAGAAAAAGTACTTTCCAGGACATGTAAATTGTTATTGTAATTTTATAATAGCCTTTAAAATATTCATACAAATTAGGCCCAGATATCCTAGTACTAAATATTCAATCTTAAAAATAATCATAAAACTCATCAAAGGTTCACATACCAATTATTCTTCAGAATGTTATTTTAATAATAATGACAATTTCCTAACAAGAGAAAATTAATAAATTAAATAATATACTAGCAGCTCCTAAAAAGTATTTTTGAAACTTACTTAGTGGCATAAATACATCAGAAGATAGGAAATAAACAAAGCAGGTTAAAAGCAAAAATAAAATTAGTTTAATTTTTTCTATCTAAGGGATATAGATAATATTTACAATGATCATCTCTGATGTTAAGCTTATAGATAATTTTTACTTTCTTTTTAATTTTCTGTATTTTCTAAATTTATTTTTAAACCCACTCCTTGCTTTTGTGTAAACTTTTTCAATAGTAAAAGATATTTAAAAACATAAAGTAAGTGTACAAAATGTAATTTAAAAACCTGAAAACTTGGCTGGATGCTCTTATTTAGTATTCTACCTGCATGGGTCTAGCTTTGAATACTGCTGAGAAGAAGGAAGACAATAGAGCTACAGGGTCAACACACACCAATGCTCAATGAGTCTCCAAAGACTCAGCTTGGATGAGCCCCAAAATATTCAGCTGTGCTACTGAAAATTAACCTGTACCATCTGAACCTCTGAGGTTTATAATACTGAAGATAAAATTTGGCAGAGTTGAAGAGATAAAAATAGGAAGAACAGTTCACTCAGAGTCAAAATTTCTTACAGTTCCTAAAATTTATCTTCATTATTACTAAGACTGAATAAAATAATACACTGAAATATGCATTAAATTATAAGCTTGAATGTGTTTATCTAAATACATTTCCATTAAACTCAGTGTTTTTATTTTTAATTACATAAGGAAAATGGATTCAATGTTTGTTTTTGATAAAATTCATGTGCGCTTACTGTAAACACTCCTCACCAAACACAGACACACATGCACACAAACACATGGACAAAAAAGCCAATCAAACAACAAACAGAAGACTAAACGATAAAGTAAAACTTGATGCATAGCCCGTATGTTTCAAGCACGTCTTTGTATAGAACTACACAAATAGATATAGTATCTCAAAATGTTATGAATATTTTCATCTATTTCCCTTAGATAACAAGACTTAAACCAAACTAATATACAGTTTACTTTTAATCTGCATAAAATGCTGCTCCCCTACTTGCTTTTTTGATTAAATGTGATAAATATTTTCCCTTGTCAATAAAAATAAATCTTTGCCATCAGTTTCAATAGCTGCATACTACTTTATTGAATGGCTATGCTGTAATTTATTTAACCTTCCTCCTAATAATGTGCATTTAGATTATCCACTGCACGAGTCATTAAAATACATTCCTAAAAAGAAGACAGAATAATTACCTAAAGAATTATGAAGATCGTTTAAACAAACGTATACCAAAAAACCCCAGCACAATATTAGATTGATAGTGGCTAAAACATAAATCTTTAAGACTAGAAAAATATCCATAGTCTCATAAAGTAGGTTATAATGCAGATGATCACCTTAAACACACTTAAACCAAAGTAAGCAATTATATAAGTGACACGTGTAGAAAACCAAAAAGGTTGGACCTATTATATATACATTTTTTTAAAGACTAGTTCATAGAAGACAGACTAGGTCTTTATATAGTATCAGGAGATACAATCAAAATCAATAGGGGAATTTACACACAGAAACATAATGATTCTGAAATACAATGGTTCTAAAACATCTGTGGCTTAATCAAAATTGTCTCCGCTCTTCATTTCTGGCTTAGATGGAATAACAGAGACCAGATTTTCCCTCCCACTTGAAACAACCAAAGAGTTTTCAGAAACTATAAGCCAGTGTATTATAAGAAAAGGTATGTCAGGCAATGAAGGATAATGGTCACCAAGAGACAGGACACAAATGAGGTAAGCTCTATGACTGTTCCAGCTTTCCAGCTTAATGCCTTGATATACTACTGTTCGACAAACAGTAGACTGGATGATATACTGTTTAAACAAACAAGAACAACAAAAAAGAAAAGGCAATATGGAATTTTTAACACAGGTAAAAGTAAAATGCATTGCAATAAAAAGGTGTGTGGAGGGAGAAAGTGGTTCTTACAGGTAAACTGGTGTAATACTACTTGAAGGCAGGCCGTGGTAAGTTAAAGATATATCTTAAAAATGCTAAGCAACTACATAAATAACAAAGATGTGTAGCAAATCAGCTTCCAGAAAAGATAAAACAGAAACATAAAATATATTCGATTTATTACCAAAAATGCAGACAACAAAGAAAAAGTGAGAAATGAACCAATGAGACAAATAGAAAATAAATGCAAGATGATAGACGTAAATGTAACTATATTTATAAATGTATTAAATCACCTAAACATTCCAGCTAAAGGGTGGAGATTCTCAGATCTGATTAACAACAAACAAACCTAGTTCTATGCTGAATACAAGAAATGCACTTTAAATAAAAATATATAAATATATTAAAAAGGAAAAGATAGGAAAAGATATTCCATACTGACACCAATCAAAAGAAAGTAAGAGTGTCTGTAATAATATCAGAGAAAATACATTTTAGGGCAAAGAATATTAATAGGAGTAAAGAACGTCATTTCATAATGATAAAAGGGTCAGTTTGTTAAGAATACAAAAAGCCTAAGTATTTATGTACCTAGCAAACAGAGCTTCAAAATACATGAGATAAAAATAGAACTTTAAAAGAAATAGACAATCCAACATTACAGTAAGAAATTTAAATACTTCTCTCTCGATGATTGATAGAACAATTAGATAGAGTATTAATAAGCATAAAGAATATCTGAACAATATTATCATGCAATTTGACCTAATTTACATTCAAAAAACATTTCATCCGACAATGATAGAATACACACTATTTTCAAGTGGACACAGAAAATTTACCAAGATAAACCATATTAAGTCTCAATATATTTAAAGTTATGCAAAGCATATTCTCTGACCACAATGGATGTGTATTAAAAATCAATAATAGGTTTCTTGAAAAAACAAACAAACATGTTTTGGAAACTAAATAACCCACTATTCATCCATGGACCAATAAAGAAATCAAATTCCAGGATAAGATGGATTCATTGGTGAGAACCAGGCAACATTTAGGAGGAAATAATACCACTTCAATACAAACTGCTCGGAATATTAAAGAGGAGGGGATACTTTACAACTCACTGTATGAGATTAGCACTACTTGGATGTCAAAGTCATATAACATAATTACAAAAAAGAAAACTACAAACCAATACCTGTCATAGGTATAGATGCAAAATTCTTTTTTTAAAAAGGTTTATTTATTTTAGAAAGAAATTTGGTGGGGGGAGAGGGAGAGGAAGAGAATCTCAAGCCTACTCCCCACTGAGCATGGAGCCTGGCTCTGGGCTCGATCTCACAACCTTGAGATCATGAGCTGAGCTGAAATCAAGAGTCAGATGCCTAACCAACTGAGCCACCCAGGTGCCCCAAGATGCAAAATTCTTAACAAATTTTTAGTAAATAAAATCTAACAATTTATAAAAGTGATACTACATCATGACCAAATATGCTTTGGAATGCAATTATCAGTTTAAAGGAAATTTCAATGTAATACCAATTTTTAAAAAACACCTCATAGAAAGCTTAGAATAGGGATCAATTTCCTCATCCCACTAAAGAGCACTTATGAAAAACACACAGGTGACATACTATTTCATGTTGAAAGACTGAATGCTTTCCCTCAAGGATAGAGAATGAAATAAGCCTAGGGATCATCAGGCAGGAGGAAGAGGACAACAGGGATCACAAAAAGTGGTGCAAGAAACTTGAATGGGTAATGGATATGTTCATTATGTTGACTGTGATTATAGTTTCATGGCTACTTGTATACTTATTTCAAAGATTATCCAAAAGTATACTCTGGATATGTTAACTGCATTCAGTTATACCTCAATAAAGTTGTTAAAGCAAAAAACACTTCTTAGATGAAGTATGTTCAAAGATGGAATAGGATGATGCAGCAATTTGAGGTAAATGTGTTAGATGCAAATGTGATGCATGGTAAGACTACACTGTGTATTTATTATGTTTCCAACAGTAATATTCTGTGATCACAGCCCTATGGTGGGCTCATCCTTTTCAAATGTTCTCTCCATCTGAGATCTGAATTTTCCTGTGGATGGGCTGTGAAATTATGATACCATTTCAGAAAGAATGAAAAAGATCTTGATCACGATTCCAAAATACATGGTTCACTTTCAGTATATTTACCATGCAAGTATAAAGAGAAAATATAATGAAATAAAATAATCCTTATCAGGAGACTATTCACCTGTATTCTTTGCATGACAGAGTACCCCATGAATGAACTGGGCCTTCAGCATCATGAAGTCACAAATGTGGAGTAAGTGGGTTTTCTGGATGTTATCTATCTTTTTTTGTATATTCTTAGGGACCTGAATTCACATCTTTTGTATGTTAGATTATCAAAAATATGCCAAATGAAAGATAACTTCCACGTATTGGATAAAAATCATTTCATAGTATAGAAACACTTTTTAATTGCTAAGGAAAAATGTGACTTAATTTTACATAAATGAAGTCAATAGTTAATATGGCAATTTTAGTTCTGGCAATCCAATGACTTAGTAGTCTTCTTTTTATTAAGACTAAAAAGTGAAAAGCTCAGACCAAATAAATCAGTTTAGTCCACATTTTCTAATTCCTGAAAACCCTCTGGATTCCAACTGTAAAGTGGTACCATCTGAATTTGTAACAGGGAATTATTAGGTAGTCACAGATATTGTACCATCTCTAGGGATTTAAATAATGAAAAACACCTTTCAGATGTAAGACTGGAAACTGCTTGATTTATGTTAATGCTGACGTGCACTTAGTGTTTTAGAAAAGGATTTTATTACTATCTAAAAGCAGCACTATATTAAACCCACAAATTAGCTTCTGTTCTGTTAGAATCTAATTATCTTTATGTAGGGCAATAGTCCAGCAAGCCAGGGGCAAAATCTTACCTTTCTAAATGGAGACTTGAACAGGGGAAATGATAGACTGCTAAGCTAAACATTATTTACTTCACAGAGTCCACATGGGAATGGGGTGAGGAGGTATGAACACCACAAGGCATCTGCCGCCAACTCAATGGTAGACAGGAGGTCTAATTTTACACTGACATTTGGTGCTGCTTTTATCTTTCTTAGAATATAATCAAAATTAATTCTTATTTCCTGCTTTCATTTTATTTTTTTTAATCCTTTTGGGTACTCAGTTCTAACTCAAAAGCATATTCTAGTTGTCAAATGTTTTCAGGGTTTGGTAAAGATCAAGTCTTCATCTTTTCTGGGCATAACATGAGATCACTGATTTAATAATTCTCATTTCTTTTATCTTTTACTTTATGATCTGTCATTTATCCTAGGTATTTCTGTAAAGGCCCAATGGTAGTGATGAGGCAAGCATAGAGAAGATAAGCTTGTAAGATGTCCATACAGAAATAAACCTGGCTACAGAAACATCATTGAAAGGCACATTCTTTACTGGGTAGATCAAATATGATTAAAAGCACATTATGTGACTGATGATATACAGTTTGCTATTTAGTTAACTCAACATTAGGGTAAGCTCCAAAATGTTATATAGAGAAGTTTTCATATCACCTCCCAATTCCTCCTAATTATGAAACTGGTTATTGTACTTTTTTTTTTTTTTAAGATTTATTTATTGGAGAAAGAGAGAGAAAGTGTGGGGTGAGGGGCAGAGAGAGAATCCCCAAGCAGACTCCCTGCTGAGCGTGGAGCCCAACAATTTCACATCCCCTGAGATCATGACCTGAGCCAAAACCAAGAGCTGGACACTTAACTGAATGAGCCATCCAGGCACCCATTGGTTACTTTATTTAAGCAGGTATTGATAACATGACTTTCATTATTCTTACTTTATTAATTAAATAAATATTTATTGAGCATCTTCTGTGTGTTGGGTAATGTGAAAACCAGTAGGGATGTTTCCACCAGGTGGCCAGACTACAACCAAGATCAAAAGGCATAAAAGTGCCACCCAGAGAATAGACCAGTGCAAGATTCAAGGTCACTGATAACAGAAAACATATACACCTGGCTCAAATTGTATAGCCATTACTTGAAGCAAGGGAGGAGAGTATACAAGATCCAGTTCCTTGCAATGCATTAGTCTCCCCCATGGCCTAACTGGCTCCATTCTGCAGTAAACAATGTAGATTATGTAACTCGAAGCAAACCACTTTATGTGCAATGGAATGATTTCAGCCCCAACTCCCTGGGATCTGAAATATACTGGGGCATGTCTGGGGCCAATAACCACATTTTAAGCAGAATGAATGAGTAGACATCTAGCCTGGAACAGGAACAGAGTTCTCTCATAAGGCAAGCCCAGCACAGGTTGTGAAGACCCTTAACTTCCTAGCAAGGAAATGTTCTAGGCTGAAGGTTCTTAATGTGACTGTCCAGTGGCCAAGAAACTGAAACTGACTCCCTTTTCCAAGGACTATAATGGTGAATAAGGCATAAACATTGCCCTTCTTGGGGAGATGAGTCTAATGAGGAAAAAAGAACACATAAACAAACAGAAAATTGAATGAGTTAATGGCAAGTTGTGTTAAGTGTTTTGAAAAAAGATACAAGGTGCTACTGTATATAACACCATCGAGGGAAGCCGATTTAGAAGGGGTTTTTGGGAAAGACCCTGTGAAGAAGTTAAAGAAATAATACCTGAGTTGAGAACTTACTGGAGGGAAGAAGCTGGCAAAGTGACGAGAAGGGGAATACAATCTAATGAAATAAGATATGAGTTTGAGGACCCTTAGTAGGAATGAGTTATGTGCATTCTAGAAATGAAAAGAGACCATGAAGTTGGCGAGTTAAAGTGTTCATGAGGAGGACAATGTGAAGGTTGGAAGAGGAGAGGAAGACAGAGTGCATGAAATGAACATGAGTTAGGCAGGAAGCAGATAGAAGAGCATGCGTATTTAGATTTCTCTATGTACTTATATATGGTTCTGACGTTAATAGTGCTCATTGTATTCCCCCTGAGATATCACTTGTTAACATAAGCTACTTTATTAGTATTTGCAGATGGTGACATACCCTAGCATAACTTCAATAGGCAATTTAATGTGCATTCACAATAAGTTACCACTCACTTTAAGAAAACAATATTTTTCTTAAATATATGGTTATACAAGTTTGTTTTATTTAATTGCTTCTGCACACTTACTTTAAAAATTTACAGCCTCCTTCCATTTTAACACAAGGCACCTAAAGAAGATTTCACTGAATGGGTGGATAAAAATGGAGGAAATAGTAACAAACATCTATTTCCTCCATCTTTCTGCTGCCATTCCTTCACTCTTCACCCTAGTTCTAGCTCTACCTCCTCTTAAGGGTGGCATGTTGACAACATCTTCTTCTGAGCAATGCCTTCATCTAATTGGTCATTATTTTCCTGCACTGGTGAGGGTCAGAGGACTGAGATTAAGTCTCAGGATGCTTCCAGATGAAATAGATACGATGCCAGCAGCAATAATCCTGGCCTACGTCCAGCATTCAGAACTAAAGCATATGTGTGTGTGTGTGTGTGTGTGTGTGTGCATGCACACATGGGTGTGTGTTTCGATGATGGTACAATTCTCAATTCTCACTGACTTATTTCCAGAGGACAGTAAGATTTAATTAGTAGAGACTCAAATACTTTATGTAGGGAAGATGTTTAGTAAAACAGTATGGATGGATGGCTGAATTGTATTGGCTAGTACAAAATTATCTTTTGGGTCATGACATCAGAGTCGGACCATCATTATTTTGTCTTGCTTTCTATCTGCTTCAAAGAGAGAAAAATTTTCTTAAACAGATAGCCTGCTTCTCTTATTATTTCCAACCCCAAGGTCATCTTAAACAAAATTTTAAGATACATGTATTGCATGTTGTTTCCTTCAAATTTTTTCATCATAAACCCTGCTGCAAGTTACAAGGAAGGGATGGCTACTCTTTCTTAGCATGGTGATGAAGCCTGTGTCCAATTTCTGTGCGTATCTCACACATCTACTACTATATTTTTCGACAAATATACAAAGGGAATTGAGCGTTAAAAACAAAACAAAACTCTGTCTATATAAAAATGTCTATTTTTAGTAAGTGAAAATTGAGTTTGCATACTCAAATCCTATTGTTACCCTATTACCCTTTTTTTTTTTTTAAAGATTTATTTATTTATTTATTTGACAGAGACAGCCAGCGAGAGGGAACACAAGCAGGGGGAGTGGGAGAGGAAGAAGCAGGCTCATAGCGGAGGAGCCTGATGTGGGGCTCGATCCCACAACGCCGGGATCACGCCCTGAGCCAAAGGCAGACGCTTAACCGCTGTGCCACCCAGGCGCCCCTACCCTTTTAAAAACATAAGAAAAAACCAGAGATTCAATTAAACAGAAAATACAAACATATTTCCAGAAAAGCTCATGTTTGACCAACACTCATATACATAACCTGTATATATGTAGCCTGTACTTTTTTAAAGGAAATACTTTTAAAATATGATAGGAAAAACCAGAAAAACCTGCATTCTTGTTGTTTCTTCAAGGGAAAGAACTCTATAGTGATTCTACCACTGTAGTAGATAATCAGATAATCTACTATTCTCACCACTCCTGTTTCCACTAGTACAGTTAACATTTAGTAAAGTCTGTTCTGTTCTAAGCCTCTTAAGCACGGCTCTAAGTTATATATTATATATTATTTTGGCATATATATATTGCATTAAGTGCTCACAATGTCCCTATAAGATAGATATTTTTGCACCTATCTTTTTAAATGAGGAGGAAAATGAAACATACATATAAAGAAAATTATGCATGTAGTACTGTTAGTAAATTATAAACTGAGGATCTTAAGCATCATGCTATGGTTACTCCCATTTCACAAAAGAGAAGTTGAAGTAAATGCATACATACAACATGAGCCAATGAGCATAAGTGAAGAAATGAATAAAACTAGTTAGAATTTTTAGCCACTTATTCCTGAATATTTTACTACTCCTTTGTTCCATGTTACTCATTTTATAAATTACCTATGAATGAATAAAAATGCAAAAACTCTCTTTTCTTTTATAGAATATCTATAATTTAAGAACAATATTTTAACATTTCTTCTCATCTGAATGGAAACTTATGTTAGAGAGAAAAAAGTCACATCTGCACAAATGCCTTTCAATATTAGAGAATAGTTCTCTATTTCACCATAACACAAAAACAGTATTTACTTATTAGTATAGTTATTCAACTGCTATTTTTGCACTGCTAAGTGCAAAGCTCTATAGAAACACCAAGGTAAATAAGACACAGTTCATTCTTCATGCATTTTTAAAATGAGGTAATATATGTGCATGAAACAAGTATAATCTAAAATGGAATGTGAACCATAAAATAAATGCAAATGAAGATGGAAGTTTAACAGCTGATCTTTGTTCCAACCAACGCTGCATTGTTCCCACTATACATCTTGTTACCTCTGAGTTCCAGGCTGTGTAGTTGAATGAATCTCTCTGGGATGACAGGCTCTTTATTTTTATTATCTGTTCTGTGAAATAGCACTTTATTTTATTTAGACTTCATTATTGAAGGATATTTTCAACATGTATAAAAGTCAGGATTGAGAGGTTTTCTTTCTTTTTTTTTTTTTAATTATTTTGGCACTTAAAAAGGCCATCCCATTGTCTTCCAGATGACATAGTTTCAATAAATCTTTAGTACTTCTATTTTCTTGTATTTAATAAGACATACTTTGAAAATGCTTTCAAGATTTTTTATCTTTTATTTTCAGCAATTTTTAATGAGTCTAGGTTTTTAAAAATCTTTTTCTTCATATCGATTCATTTTGGGCTGTGCTGACCTTCTTTAATCCGTAAAGTTATGTCTTTCACCAAATGTGAGAAGTTTTGGCTATTATTTCTTCAAAAAATTCTGCCACGTTCTCATTTATTTTTTTTCTTCTGAGAGTCCAGTTACACATATTTTAGACCATTTTACATTGTTCGACAAGTCCCTGAGGTACTCTCTAGATTTCTTTTTCTTATATGCATAATTATATAACATATATCATACATTATAAAAGTATATAACATAATAATAACTATAGATATAGAGACATACTTGAATGTTTGTTTTGCAGATTGGATAATCCCTATGCTTTATCTTTGAGTTCATTGATTTTGGTATTATGCCTATCTAGCATGTGTTTTTTTTTTTTGTTTGTTTGTTTTGTTTTTTGTTTTTTTAAGATGTTACATTCTTTAGTTTTATAACTTCAATTCACAGCATTTATAGTGTCTCTCTGCTGTTTTCTATTACTTTATTCATTAGCATAAACCCCTGTCTAGTTGAGTATAGCCATAATAGCTATTTTAAAGGACTTGTCTGGTAAGTACAAGATCTGGGTTATCTGGTTATCTTGAAGTACCTTCACTGATGGGTTTACCTTTGAGAATGGGCTACCTTTTCTAGGTTTGGGTTGTTTTGTTTTGTTTGTTTTGTATGACAAGTACTCTAAGATTTTATTTTGGAAATTGTGCACATTAACTGACTATGTTATGGAGAATTTGTGTTCTGCTTGCTTTCTCTGAAAAATATTATGTTTCATTTTAGCAAGGCAACAACTCACTTAAAATGAAACTCAGAGTCCATAGTCTCTCATGCTTCATCCCCCCTTCTGATTACCCCCCCTTTCTTTATCCCTTTCTTCCCCTACCGATCTTCCTAGTTCTTATGCTCCATAGATGAGAGAAATCCTATGATAATTGTCTTTCTCTGCTTGACTTATTTCACTTACCATTATCTCCTCCAGTGCACTGGGTGTTATACACAACTAATCAATCGTCAAACTTTACATCAGAAACCAGGGATGTACTGTATGGTGACTAACATAATATAATAAAAAAAAACATTAAAATAAATAAATAAATAAATAAATAAATAAATAAAACAAAAAGAATGAAACTCAAAACTCTTAGAGTGAACAGCACCTCAGATATCCATCCAAATCCTTTGTTTTCATAGCTGGGATGTCTTGGGTTCACCTGTGTATGTGCAGTTCCAAGGTCAACCAGAAATTTGGGCATAGTTTATAATCTCATTCACTTTTCTTTTTAGTGTGCCCCTGGAAACAAGATACGGTGGATGATTCTATCTTTCAGTTTACTGGGTCAGTAAAACAGCAAGTTTTTGATCTAGGTTTTAGCTGCTTTGGCTGTGCTGCAACTATACTCTGCTCTCAAGATAAAGCCACTATAGTAAAAATCTCAATCCATGCTAGTTGCTTCTTCCAAGTTTCAATTCTCTCCCCAAATCTACCTCCTTTGCTCACTCTCCAGAGCCCCAAAATTCATAAGATGTCTATTCAACAAAGTATTTCAGAATTTGGTAAGCATTTGGTAGTTGATTTGATTATCACTGAAAATATCATAGGTAGGGATCATCTTCCTTTTCCAGTCTTTATTGTTTCAGTATAATGTACATTTTATAAGCATATTTTCTGCTCTGATTGGCTTACACTACCCTATTTATTACAAATACTGTGTAACTCTTTGGGTTATAGTTAGAAAAGCATTCAATATCTTTCAGAAAAAAGTATAAATCTCCCAGATTCCTTTCCTCAGTCATGACCAAAATCTCTAATTTATAGTGTTTATATAATTTATCTCAACAGTAATGACCTTGCATATATACACAAATTTTTGTAATTCTCTTGTTTATGTATTTACAAAACCATCAAACACATTTTAGATAATGACTTAAACTGAGCAAATGTGCAAGACACATTTTAAAGGCTATCTTTTAGACTATCTTTCCAACTGAATTTTCATAAGAGAAGAAATTTATTGACATAAATTCTCCATTCTATTAATGTCACATTTTACTTTTAATTTTTGAAGAATTTTTCCCCTTCTCATCTGAACAAATATTATCCGTTATTTTACCTTGTGAAATTTTTTTAATGAGATCTGATTTCAATATAAATAAAATTTACCTAAAGGGTTACTAGATTGTTTCAATAAAGATCTGAATATTGTTAAATAAGTATCTATATTGGTTTCTTTCCCCAGGATTTTTATCATAAAACATTTGTGCCTCTGATTAGAATCTCAGCTAGTTTATAGGCTCTATAACAAATTAACAATATTTACTACACATTCATAATAAAATAAAAGCTGGGTGATTTGTGGTTGAACAAGTATTTTCATGCATATGCATATATGTAGTATATAAGAAGCATATCTATTAACATAGGGTGAAAAGGCTGCCACCAAATATACATAATTTGTGGGGCACAAAAATATTTTTGTCCCTGGGTTTTTCTTCCACTGGATTATCACTATTACAAGATATTTTGTTGTTGTTGTTGTTTTATATTTAAATTTAAATTACAAAATCCAGAATATTCACATTAAAACTGTACTTGGGAGTACAATACCACATTGGTGGTTTCTGGGTATTAATAAAGCTCTTTGAATCTGGGAAGAGAGAGAAACTGAAGGAAAAAAAATTACTTAGGACAAATTTCACGTGTCGCTATTATCTGTATCCGTATCTGTATCCATAATATGCTTAGCTATATGTGCTGCTTAGAAAAACTACATTGTAAAAAACGTGAACAAACATTCAAAGTAACAGCCAACCCTGGTGTTATTCATTGGCACTGAAAGATAGGGTTTTCCCCACAATTTTATATCAGAGGCAAGAGTTTTAAGTTCTCATAGCACAAATAAAGTTGTAATTGCTTTCCATTTTAATTAAGAGCCAATTTCAAACTTAAGAAGGCTGAGTATCTGTCTATAGTGTTTATGCCACAGGCAGCTGGAGCCACTGAAGAAGGAGAATTAGAAAGACATTTTTGTATGGTGTGTCTGGCCAAAACTGGTCAGCTTTGAAGAGTTTTTCCATTTCAATAATAATCATTACAACACTCAAAAAATATTCCTTTGAATATGAATAGCTGCATAGATAACATTAAGTTTTACTATTCTCACACTGAACAACTATGACAGGAATTCTTGACCAATTTTTTGCCACGCTACTTTGGCAGCTTGGTGAAGCAAATGGACTCTTTCCCAGAAAATGTTTTTGAAAGCACAAAATAAAACACATAGAATATTAATGGAAACCGATTATATCTAAATTTAATTATGAAAGTATTTTTACAAGTAGAAATTTGAAATATAGTTATATGTGCCTCTTTATTGACATTAAAAATGAGATCTAGCAGAAGGTATAATACGTAGTGTAATTTGAAGTACTAATTAGTGTACATTCTGTTTCAAAATATCTTCAACAGCTGTAACATATGACAGTATATGTGGTCTTTACTGGTGATGGTGTAATAGAGACCACAGTTCTGTTGTTTGTTGCCTTTACTCATAATAGAAGAAAATGTTCAATTTCCACTAGAGACTTATTAATAAAAATATATTTTTCTCATTGAAGTTCATGGTCCCCCTAAATTCTATCCACGATATCTGATTAAAAGTCTCTTTTTTATGCCAAGTTTTTGTTGAAGCACTTTAAACTTTCCAAGTAGTATATGAGTAGTATATGACTACATTTTGTTGAGTGCTGAATATGTCTCAGAAACTATACTATGTGCTTTAAAACATTATCTTGCTCAATCTTCAAAACAATTCTCTAAGGTAGGAATTATTTCCTTTACAAAAAAGCAAGTGGGGGCCCAAACTAACACTGTAAGTGGCAAAACCTGAGCATGGAGATATATGGAAACATTTCTCTATCTCTGTTTTATAGAATACAGACAAATAAAAATTATGAGTTTCATAAAAAGAATCGGACCTGGAATTCAGGGGGCACTTGGGTGGCTTAGTCGGTTAAAAGTCTGCCTTCGGCTTGGGTCATGGCCGCAGGGTCCTGGGACTGAGCCTCGTGTCCAGATCCCTGCTCAGTAGAGAGTCTGCTTCTCCCTTTCCCTCTGCCTCTCCTCACTGCTTCTGCTTTCTCTCTCTTGCTCTCTCTCGCAAATAAATAAATAAAATCTTAAAAAAAAAAAAAAAAGAACTGGAATTCAGGTTTTCAGAATCCCATTTTGATGTTCTCTCCACAATGCCATTTCACCATTTGGGATAACTGTAAGAAACTGTTCTTAAATAGTCTCATGAGAGAATGACAATCCTGTGAAAACTGACACTTTAGAATGTGATTTTCTCAAGAGATCATAAAACAATTCCCCCATGAGAAAAGTCAACGACGAATAGAATTATCTCCATCTGCTGACCAGAGGCAGTACACAATATGGCGAGTACACAATCTGAACAGGAGCCAGAAGACGAGTAGAAAAGTGTTGGCTTCTGAGAATCAAGTTCATCCAAGTAAGCCATCCTGAGTTTTTTTCAGATAATCCCAATTTAGAGAGGAAGGAATGAAAATAAGTAACCTAAATATCATCTGAATCTCAGGATTGGCCTTACAATCAAATCTTTGTGGGTCAGTGGTGCCAAATGTGGGTCTGACAATACAGACAAGCATAGAGGTTTCATAAGAGTTAATTCACCAAAATTTTAAGAAAAGCAAGCATGTCAAGAGCAGCACTGATACTTGTAATTTGCGCATTAAGAAATTTTATTCTATGATACATTTTAGTAAGAACTGTAATTGAGTTACAGACTCAAATGGATAGAAATCTTTTTTGACCCAGAGCATTAGAAAAGGCATTGGGAAGGGCTTGACATTTGACCAAAGACTTAAAGTTTGGCAAGAATTCTGTTAGGGAGAGATACATATTAGGAAAATTCAGATAATATGACACATGAACGAGAGGACTCTAAATGATTCATAGTAGAACATTTTATCTAAATTCAGGAAGAGTTTTGAACAGTGTGAAATGACAAGATATTTTACAATGAAGAAAATTCTAGTAGTAGTCTGGGAGAATGGCTGGGAAATAAGAAATTATAGATGTCAGAGAACCCTTAGAAAGAAATTAGAAAATAACAATGTACTTAAAAATACCTGATCTATGACAGTTTCCTTGGAATAGAATAAAATGTTTCCAAAGACACTCTAGAGACATTTTAACTTGAGAAAGATCATATATGGGGATAAAGGGAAAGACAGTGGTCAAGAAGGACATTAGGATCAATACTTTGGTTATCTTGGTAACTCAGAATAACACTTCCTGAGATAAGATAAGACTAGGGAGGCAGCACTAATATTTCATGCAGAAACCTCGTGAGTTTGCAGTGTCAGTGGGAAAGATCTCAATAAACATGTTCAACAGGAATTTGGAAATAAGGTGTTATACTTCGGACGAAGTACTAATATCAGCAATAGTGATGTTGCTGTTGTAGTCATAGAGATGAAAATCAAAGTTACTTGAATGGATGACATTGCAAAGAAAGACAGCAGAGAAAAAACAGAAAATGAATTCAATAATTAGTGTATGTGAGGTGATGAAGGTGTATCAAGTCATCAAATTGTGCACATTAAACTTACAAAATGTTATATGACAATTATATCTCATAAAGCTGGGGAATATAAATATGAATAGTTTGACTAAAAAATGTACAGTAAAAGCTTTTAGTTAAAGTGAAGAAAAGAAAGAGAAGTCAATAAACATACTAGCTCCTAACATTGAAAGGCTAATAGTGAAGTAACTAATGTTTGAAAATTGGGGAAGAGAAACCTAGAGAGGTAAGAGAACTAAAATATAGTCTTGCCATAATTAAAGATGAAGGGAGTCTCAAGAAGATGCTGCTCCAGAGTACAAATTTTGTAGGAATGAAGCCTAAGAATAGATTGTTGTTGATTTTGGCAACTTGAAGGTCTTTAATTTCCCTTTTAAGATCTATTTATGGGGACAGAATAAGATTATAGGAATGCATGGAACTTTGAGGAATGCATGGGAAAATAAGAAATTGGAATCTGAAAAGCTACATTTAATTTTTGAGAATACTTTTTAGTTAAAAATAAAAGTATGATACTTGAATAAGAAGAGAGGTTAAGATACGTTTTTTAGGGTATAGAAGAATTGAACAATTTTATTGACCCTTTGGACTGGCAATAGATAAAAGCAGAAGAAAGAAATGGGAAGAATAATTGGGTAAAGTCCCAAAGGAGAAAAGAAGCCAGAAACTGAGAACAAAAATATAAGGGCCATATGTGAAGAAATTTAAGAACAAGATGTCTTATGGAAAAAGAAATACACTGAACTCTATTCTATGACCTCAGAATGGATTTAACTCATTTCTTGCTGACGGTAACAAGAGATTTGAAAAGCAATGGAGGCATCAAGCTGCCACACTGCTAACAACCTAAGTCAAATCATGAAACTAGCAGGAGAGTATGGTCTACAGTGTTCTAATCTAAGGCTCCAGTAGCAGCCCAGTGAGGCAGTCCTGAAACAGAAATACTTGTTTTATTTCTGTTGTTATATACTGTGCCAGTGGGGGAAAATGTCAGACAAGTACTGAGCTGAAGGATAGAGGTTCTCTTAGTATTTCCTACTCCATGATGCAGGTAAATAAATGCAGCCCAGTATATGCAGACCAAGATAATGTGTGCTAAAATCCACTAATTATTGTTCAATATTTCTACTATCTTAAGGTACAAAAAATAGTCAGAAGTTTATGTGACAGTAGTGTTAAGCCTTTAAAAATACTCCATTAAAAATTTACATGACACACTAATACATATTTATATACTTAACATTGAATATTTCTTGCCTCAATTTTCCAATCTGACCTATAACACTCAATGCAATATCGGAATTATTATGAATGATTCTGAAGTCAAATTAGTCTTCTGTATGGGAAAGCAAAAATAGAATTGGGGTTGGGTAAAATAGTAAAAATACGCTTCTGAAAAAAGAAAAGATATCAAATGCAGAAATATAAAGTGAAAAAGCAATATTCAAGAGCAAACACAGACTGCCAGATCGGAAGCATAGCAATGTACCTGGAAAAAATCAGCTGGGAAGCAACAGAAATTAAAACAGATTGCATTGTATGCCTACTGATACTCTCATTGTAGTAGCCTATAACAGAACTCTAGGCACCTCCCCTCACTTTCAATTCCTACTCATTTTTTTTTTTTCTTTTTCTACTCATTTCTGAGAGGAAACGGCTTCTAAATTCCAGTGGCAAGATTTTAGTGGGATTACTGCGGCTAGTTTCCTGTCTCTCAAACTCTGAGAACCACAGTTCCATCTCTACCCAATCCAATCACGGGCTGGGTAGAGAAGGGCACGTGACTCACACTTAGTTCTTCCCTGGGGAATTCTCCCTTTAATGTGGATCTGAAGGAGAAGTGATTGTGACTGGTCCCCCGAGCTGAAGAGGTGAATTGCAAGGTAGGGGAGACAATTACCTTTGAACTCCTTCACCAATGAAAAATACCTAACAGAGATGAATAGCTAGATAAGAGAGAACTCTAAAGGTGTATGGCCAAGGTTTCAGTCTTTGAAGTTTTCAGAGCTTCTCTGGTTCCTGCAAAGTGACCTTATCCTTTTTTTTTTTTCTTTTTTAAACAACTCCATTATATCTTTATATTTTTCTTTACAGTTATTTTGAGTTAGGCCTTTAGTCACTTATAGTGTAAACAGCCCTGATTAATAGATTAAGTGAAGTGAGTAGTTTAATTGTTTGGTATTTAGTGTTTGTTCAGCTTAATTGTGTCCTATGGAAAAATAAATAATTAATCCGGCAGGCTCTAATTCTGTATTCATGATAATTAGGGTACAGAAAGGTTAGTATTTGATATGGTACAAGTAATCTTCTAAATTAAAAATGATGATAAACAACATTGTAGAAATAATATTTTACACAAGAAAACAAACTGTTTTCAAGTAGTTTGCATTCAAAATATATGCCAATTACAAGTGATGCTTGATGCTTATTACAATGTCTTAGTGAATACCTACATGGAAATCAGTCTGTATTTTTACTGGAAGGTATCTGATAATATAAAAACACTTATTTTGTTGTTGTTGTTGTTACGCATGATGAATGCATTCCTATTTTTAAAATCACGAGACAATATTCATTAAGCTTAAATTTCTGTTGATGTACACACAGTCCAAAATGAGTGTTCTGCCCAGAGGTAACCACTATTTTAATTCTGATATTTATCTTTTCAGAAGTATCCTTCCATTCTTCCACTTAACATAGAAAATGCTTGTAAAAATATATAGAATTATGTGTATATATAGCTACATTTTTCTATGTGTATTTTAATACAGATGTTACATTCTATATAATGTTAAGCCCTTTTCATTCAGGAATATTCTTGGAAGATTCTTCCATGCAAGCAGAAATAAAAATAAACTATCTAAATGGTGCATCGTTTTTCATAATACTAATACATCTTAGTTTACTTAACCCAGTTCCCTACTAATGAGAATCTAGGTAGAATGTGTATTAGTGAATAGCTGATCTTATTTTTATGCTTGCTGCCAACAACAAATGAGTTCAAATGAGTTGAATGAAATTTGTTTGTTGCACCTGGGTTCCTGGCTACTCTCATTGTCTATTTTTTCTGCTTCTGCAACAACACACAAGACCAATAACTCAGGAAGCACACCACCTCCCCCCCATAATTCACTATATATCCAAAAGAAACACAAAACTCTATGGTTAAGAAAGATAGTTAACAACTTGTCTAAAATAAACAAACACACAAACAAAACTGGTGAATTTTGTAAACACAATTTGGATGCCAATCTTAATCACTCCAAGACTGCATCAAATAATTCCTCTCAAAATTAGGATGCATTAAATTAAAACTCCTTATGCTATGACAGGGCCTGAGTCACAGATTGTACTCATGATCTATTGAATTTTTTTGTCTTTCTCTTTATATTACATTCATTGTGAAAAAAATAATCTGTGCATTGATTTTAGATAATTTTTGAATAATATTGAGATTGAAATTCCTGCCTTAAATATGCTTATGTCTGTAAAGGTAAATTAATTAAGCATTTGCTGAAACTAGAGGTACTTATTCTTCTTTGAGGTTCTCCCCAAAATAAGAAGTTTACCAATGTCATCAAATGATAAAGATATCTAGTGTGTGATATTATTTATGGAAAGAATTGATAACCCTAAATAAATCAAATTCTTCTTAATCGTGCTAAAAAAAGCTTAGCCAATGTGTTATCTTCATTGATATTTCAGGAATGTTGTTTATTTTTTAAACTATCAGCAAGTGTCAGTCATTGTGTCTAATTGTCCTGATAGCAGCAGGTAGTCAATGTGACCAAAAATAAAACCAACTCTTTTTTTTTCTTTTTTTCTTTTTTTTATAAAGCTAAAAAGTGGTGACCATATCAACAAACAGAAAAATATTTTGGAAGGTTGAAAACATCTCCTCTTGGTATCATTTAAATATTATTTGTTAAGCAAGGTGTTTTGGAAATAATTAGAGAGCATCCTCTTGTCAAACTTGGAATCTGTGCCAGTTAATGAAATAGAGCAGATGGAAAATTTAAAAGATGGAGGTTCAATCTTCAACCAGTAATCTTTCTACTCTAGTACAATCCCATTGTCTAATGATACGTAACTGGGTTGGATAAGCATCCTTGGCCTCAATGTCACTGAGAACATTGGTTTCCACCTATATAGACCAGTCTTACTTGTAATGTAAGGAAGAAATAAAAAATTTATAATTTGATAGAAAAAAATATATTCTAGAAAGAATTTTGATAGCTGCTGGAAAAAAAGGAGAGAATCATTTTATATTCTTCCAACCTAAATACATATATATATATATATATATATATATATATACACACGTATATATATATATACACACGTATATATATATATATACACACACGTATATATATATATATATATATATATACGTGTATATATATATACGTATATATATGTATATATATATTTAGCGGATTTATCCAAATGAGGGCAATAAACAATAGTCCAGACTATTGAGTCTTCTCTAAATCAAGATGTTGGATGCTCTGTACATCTTAAACAAACTCAATCATCTAAGAATTTATTATTAGATATCAAATCTTTTATGTTCTCCAGTTTCATATTTAAACTATGCTGTATTACAGAACCTGTATTTTCATGTAAAGCACTTTATAAACTGAACAGATGGTTCTGTTAATATAACACAGTTGAGTTATTTAAACTTGTATCATTGTTTATACAGAAGTGATCTTAAATGCACCTCAAAAAGGATATGAATAGCTTATTTTAATTGCATTTAATGAAATGTTATAAAATTACACATTACCCAGAGGCATGTAAGATAAAATTAGTATTGTAATTATCATAAATTTAAATTATCAGTATAAAATACTTTATCATACAAATTAATGCCTATTAATCTGGAAATAAAAAAGTTCAGTTAGTATACAAAACTTAAATACATATATTTTAAGGACAAATGAAAGAGTTAGTATTCTTTCTCTTTCACATAAGAATTCTGACTTTCTGTTTTTTTTCTTTTTCTTTCTTTCTTTTTTTTTTCTTTTTTCTTTGTTAGAGAGGCGGAAACGGGCAGAGGGAGAGAGAGAGAATCCCAAGCAGGCTCCATGCCCAGCACAGGGCCTGACATGGGGGTCAATTTCATGACCCTTACTTAGATCATGACCAGAGCTGGAATCAAGAGTCAGACACTCAATTGACTAAGCCAGCCACCCAGGCGACCTGCTTTTCTGTTTTTCATAAGAATGTATCACTTAGTACAAATACCTAAAACAGAGAACACTATGTAAATATAGTAATGTTATAAATTCTCACTTTTATTACTATATACAAGTCCACATTAATTTCATCTGTCTTATGTTATTTTAAAATACTTTGTTGCAATTTATCTTTATTTTGGATTATTTTGCTTAATTTTTCTCCATTTATTTTTCCCTATACAATGACTTAACAAGTTTGGGTCTTTTGGATTTTCAGTAATCTGGACTAGGACCAGAAATGGCCTGGAAAAATGATGACAAATATTTACAGTAAAGCCTGGAAATATAGAAAAGTATGCACTTAAATGCTTAAATGGTGCTACTAGATAACCCATCCTGAAATCTATATCCTTTCCTTGGCTGCTTAAAACCAAACACTGTCATATTTTTAATTCCCAAAGTTCCCAGGTACCGTGAGTAAGAAAGAGGCACTCTGAGGAAAAGAACATGGCAACTCAGCCCTATCCATCATTTAAGGATTGACTGAAGGATCTTAAAATGAAAGGTGGGAAATGGTTCACAGATAGACACCATAGCTGTGTGAAAATGTTTATAAGATCATTATATGAAAGAAAAAAAAATAATGTAGTCTCATTCTAAATATCCAACCACTTTGGTGTAGAGATCAGAAATGTGAACCAATTTAGCTGGAGATATAAAGATGACCTTGCTGATTGTTAGGAAACAACCGACATGAGAATGTGTCGCATTGCAGATTAAATCCCCTGTCACTGAGGCATTTAAGCACAGGCTGGCTAACCACTGGTTGAAAGAAGTCAAGTAGAGTAGACCTGGCTGTGACTGGCTTGGACCACATTTTGAACTCTTCTAATTATGAGATTATGTGACAAAGTGGATATGGGTGTGAAAATGACATTCTACAGTGTTTATGTTTTTGTGCTACTTTAGCTAGTCTTATTTATCTGTTGGAATGGTATAGGTCTGCTGCTTTTGTTCAGTTTTAAGAAATTAGTTAAGGTCAGTATAAAATCATTTTGAAACACTTGTCTTATAGAAACCAAAAAAAAAAAAAAGGTGTTTTCAATATTATTCGGAGACAACTGCAAAACTATGTTTATTGTTTTATCTTAATTTTCTCTTCTAAGAACTTGGCATTAGCTCTTCAAAAAGGCTGGCTATGGTTGCAACTGCCAAAATACACAACAAACCTGTATTCAAAGTACAATCATATTAGGCATTGCATTCAATATCTTTAAAAGATTGTATGAAAACAGCCAGGAATCAAATACATATTTAAGCTTAAGAGTAATTAAAGTACCACAAGAAGAAAATAAGGGGAATAAAAATACTACTTGACTTATATTTATTCCAAATCCAACCTGGTGAATAAGACAATTAGTATTCTAGAACTACTTCTAGTTTCTTTCTTTTTTTATTGTTTCTCACCTTCCTTTCTGCTCTATTTTTCCTCCATGGTTCTTCACTTTTTCTCTTATGTCTTTTCCATCATGTTACTGTTCTTTATCAATCCAGAGTTAATGTAAAGATTTAGAAAGTTAGATGTAAGTCCATCTGGAAGATAGGAAGAGTTCCCTCCACTTCCATCTAAGAAGGAAGGCGAGGGTCAAGACACCAACAGTAAAATTAAAGAACATGCTGCATATCTTAGGAAAAAACTTCTAGCAGAATTTTCAGAAATATTTAGAATGTCAGTTTCCTCTCATAAGAACACATGGCTTTGATTTACCAAGTTCAAAGTATCTGAGAAGAAAGAAATTGGAGAATGAAAGGAAGTTATAGCAGAAAACTTACTGACATTTAAAAAAAAGGATTTTATTTATTTATTTATTTATTTATTTATTTATTTGAGAGAGAGATAGGCAGCATGAGAACAGGGGGAGGGGCAGAGGGAGAGAGAGGATCTCGAGCAGGGTCCCCACTGAGTGTGGAGCCTGATACGGGGCTCCATCTCACGATCCTGAGATCATGACCTGAACTGAAATAGAAAGTCAGATGCTCAAATGACTGAGCCATCCAGGTGCTCCAGAATACTTTCTGATATTTTAAATATTAATGTTGTATATTATAATTATTTTTTTTCTTTCTCCTAATTATCCCTTCACCTTTAGTTTTCTGTTGCCTTGGAAGCTTTTGTAGGAAGAATTAAAAGCTGCTATTAGGTGGCCTCTTCCTTTATCTTGTGAAGGACTCAATGCAAGAGATTGTGTTAGAAATTCTACAGTGAGGGGGAGAAAAAGCAGGGTCATTGATCTGGAGTAGAGACTAAATCCTAACAATGCATTTTTCCTTCAGTAGGCAGTGAAGGTTAGTGTGTATATCTAGAATGGAAGGTATCCAAGGTCTGAGTAAATGGCAAACTCTCAGAGGTATACTGTTTCTGAATGCACCCAGGGTAGGCTAGACCCGAGGAATCAGAAAGTTTAGATTACCAAAAGCCTAGCACATCACTACTTGGTAAGAAAGTAGAAAAGCTACTGGCAACACCAAAGGACAACTGGGCTTGGACAAAGAAAATGTCAGTGACAGTCAAAGGAGACTGAATTTGACCTGGTTCCTGCCTTTCTGTGCCACGTAACCCTCTGGGGCTATCTCTCATAACTCTAAGATGGAAGAACTCACTCCTATAACCGAATACCAGAATTTAATTTCATGCTACTTCTTCCTCTTTTATTTATTTACTTTTTTAGAGAGACGGAATGCACTGGACCTGGGGGTGGGGGGTGCAGGGGTGAGGGGCAGAGGGATCGGGAGAGAGAGAATCTTAAAAAGGCTCCATACCCAGCACAGAGCCCGAGTGGAGCTTGATCTCATGACCATGGGTGAGATCATGACCTGAGTCCAAATCAAGAGTGGGACGCTTAACCAACTGAGCCACTCAGGTGCCCCAAATTTCATGCTATTTCTATAGGATGAGGGTTAGAATTAGATCTCATAAATTATTATGCAATAGATGCAGATAGAAGAACATTTTATAAAAATATTTAGCACCTCTAAGATGATGCACTGAGATTCATAAATACCACACAACACCATGAAGGGAATGTGGGAGTTCAGTCAAAAAAAAAAAAAAAAAAGATTCAAATTATTTTTTACAGTACTGTTTACATTTTAAAACATGATAGCAAAGCAAAAAGCAGATTCATATATATTATATACCAGAAGTGAACACAATGGAAATTAGTCATGCATCAACTTGGGCTGCCAGTTTATCCCATTTTTGTGTATATGTGGAAATACATATTCTCCTGAAGGAGATTTTAGTTACTTATCAATACAAAATTAATTAGGAATTTTATAGATCTGCAGCAGTCTTTAAAAAAAATGAACCTGGACATTTCTAGTCCCATAAGTGTATACAAATAAGCATACTACAGCAATACCTACAAGCTAGGTTTATTTGAATGCTAGGTGAATCTCAGATATATCTCATTAAATACAGCAGCGAATTGTGTCATTATAAGTGCAAAATTATGTATTTTGTCATAATAACATTTAATTATAGTTTTCAGCAATTATTACGAGTTTAGGATATTTCTTATAAAAGCTATATTTACAATAAAGAACTAAAACAGTAGTTTTATAAATTTCATGCTACTCTTCTTTTGACGTTCTGGATTAATGAGATTGAAAGTATCTGGTAATTGGAGGATGAATTGTTTAAAATTTGTAACATTTAAAATATGAAACATTTTATATATGGGAATAGGATTTTTTCATGAAACTGAGCAACAAAAAATAAAAATCAAGAATTTGAAAGATGATGTCTCAAATTCAATTTAAAACCTTTTTATCTCAAACATCTGTATTTATTAAAAAGTCCTATGATATTTATTGACTTTAAAACATGTAAATGCCCTCATTTAATCAATAAATATTCTTTATTGATGGATGGATAAAAGAAGTGATTTAAAAAGGGTGCCATTTAATGAAAGTTTGGAAAACAGTCCTATGAAATAAAAGAAAAAAAAAAAGTCCTATGGTTTAGCTACGTAAGTGAAATATAAGATACCCTTTGTCACTGGGTGTTTGCCACAAACTGCTCATTCTCTGTCATCTAGTATTTATATACATTCCCTTAGTCTATCAAGACATGGAATCAATGATTTGCTCTGGCTAGTCCTTCACTTCTTTGTCTGCTGCCTTCCTTGTAATGGATAATTTTAATTCAAGGGTTTGAACTATGCAGAAAATCTCGGTAATGAACTAACATTTAACAGATATCACCATCATGACACATAGACCTGGATATGCCATTGGATCTAAAGAATTTAGGATAGGCTCACTTGGTATAGAATATGACCCTATCTATTATCAGATGAATTACCTTTACATGAAAATTAAAAATTCCCAGGACCACAAGAGGAACAAAAGTCACAAGAAAGTAATGATGCAGAACAGTCTAACATGCCTTCCTCTAAAGCCAACAAAAGTATTAGAAAAAATTATATGTATGGATTCCTTTGCAGATCTATTCGGAAGAGCAGGAGTGAACTCCTTAGATTCTGCTTTAATTATGGCTAATAAAGCACAAAATAAAATGATTATCTGACATTGCAACATTGTGCTGTTTTAGCAGGCTAATGATTTTGCATAGGGAACCTTTATAGAAAGATTCTTCATGATGCATCAGAAGGCTTCCATATTGTTGCCTTACAACAAATGGAACATTGGTGTCTCACTCTGGGGTTTTCTTGCCCAATCATGGGCTTGAGGAAAGAGTTTGGGTGCAAGGTTGGAAGGACGAAAACTGTTCAGGTGCACAGAAGGTTATATAACAACAATTTTGATGACAGGTAAATAAATTTGTTAACGGACACTATTCATTGATAGATGAAAGAAAAAACAAATCAGTCTGGGATTTGGAAAAGGAAGTAAATTTTGGCATATTCTTGATGTCCCAGTAATTGTCTGTTACTTCATATATTAAGAAAATATGACAAATATGGACACTTTCACAGGTGTTTTGCATCAGTGTTTTGGGATGTCTGCTGCCATTTGGATTCCATAATAGGGAAAGAGATCAGCTTTTCAAAAAAGAAAACATGACATTTTGTTCTGGGTGTGTTGTGGAAATCAATATAGATGAACCCATTTTAAGCCTGATAACCCATTAGTGGAATGACCAGATATGGTTCATACCAGAAACGAGAAGATCACAGTAGAAAATAGCAAACTCCGATTAATGTCAGATTCATATTTGCTGATTTTTGTTTTTAGCAAGGCTATTCCAGCAGACTATGGTCAGTTTTGAAGGCCTCTTACTTGGTCACTTAAGATAACTATAATCGTTGGTCAGTCTATGTAAAGGGGTGTCAATTTGCAAGACAACTCAGATTAATGGATAGTGCCTGCAGCTCTTTGCAGAAAAGGATTTTGAGGCTATATCCAGGTGGAGACTGACAAACTGACATGACTACTTGTTATTTTCCATAAGTCCAAAAGTTACAAATGTATTACTTGACCTTTTATGAAGGCAGTATGCTTTACATAGGTGTTTCTTTGCAGAGGTGATATTTGAACTCATATTTGTATGACAAGAATCAATTAGCAAATGTTTGGGGAGACAGGGAAAAGTGGCCCAGGCAAAGGTACAAAAAATACTGAGATCAGAGGGATATACATCTGAGCAAAAACTAGAAGAATTTCTCAATTAATTAAATTCAGAGTTAAGAGTATCATCTTCATTAAACACTACTTTTATACCAGGATTACTGTATTATTGACTATGTCATGATTACTCTTGGAAATACTGTAAAAGTGGTGTAATATAAGGTGAGCTTCTTTATTTCAAAATTACCACTATTTCATTTCCATTTCAATAAGAAAACCAACAAAATATGCAGGGAATAATACATGATGGGCCTTTAAAAAAAATTTAACTGCTGTTGTCTCTTGAAAATATTGACTGTTTGGAATAATTTTAAAAAAGTTTAAGATATTAAGAAAACAAATAGTCTCTGCCTCCTCCTGCCTCCATCTCTCCAAACAAGCATGTCAGTATCACCATCTGAGTCATGTACATCAACAGTTTGGTTATCTTTTTAGATTTTGCATTCTTTTGCAAGCCCATAATCATTTATTTACTCATGTATAAGCTTTTTGTTCTTTGTTTTATAAACATAACTCCACTTCTGTCTATTACTCTAAAACTTGCTCTTTTCACTAAGCAAATTATCACAGACTTCTTTCAAGGTCAGTATCTGTATCCATATTATTATTTTTAACAGCTGCAGAATATTTCATATATAGTATGTCAAATATATATTTAGCCATTCCTCTATTTATAATCATTCAAATTGTTTCAATCTTTTCTTTATACATGTATACATATACGCACACATACTTGACATTAACAAATAATGCTGCAATAAATGTCCTTAAATAGAAATATCAAGAAGCTAATTTATGTTTTTAAAGCAATTTCCTCTAGGGACTTAGGGATAAAACGGGAAAATATGATTATTGGTAGGCAGCTGTTGATGCCTAGCAAAGTTTCAATTAAATGTTGTTGCAGTTAGTCATAGTATTTACATCTTACATCTTTATATACTGGTGTTTTTGTTTTACAGAATAAGTGTAAATAAACTTTACTTCTGGGTCAAATAACAATCACTTTCTATTTTGTCAGATAATGTCAGATTTCTTAAAATTGTTAAACATGTATACATATTCTAACTGGCAGCCTCCTATAGTGGTTATTTCCCCCACATCAGTCTCTAGGCTAGATATACATGGGAGAAAATATTATGTCATTATTATTTTATATTTCATGTTTGATTATTAGTAACATTGAATATGTTTTATATAATATGCATATTAGTAATTTTAGTTGTTTTATTGTAAATGTTCCTTTTTACATCTTTTACAGTTTAACAACATCCTGGTAGTTAGTGTATCTTTTTGTTTTTAATTTTTTTAGAATTAATTAGTATTTTATTGTTATTTTTTAAATTTTTTAATAATTTTTATTTTGTTATATTAGTCACCATACAGTACATCCCCAGTTTTTGATGCAATGTTCCATGATTCATTATTTGCATATAACAGCCAGTGCTCCATGCAGTACGTGCCCTCCTTAATACCCATCACTGGTCTATCCCAATCCCCCATTCCCCACCCCTCTGAAGCCCTCAGTTTGTTTCCCAGAGTCCATAGTCTCTCATGGTTCATTCCCCCTTCTGTTTACCCCCCCTTCATTCTTCCCTTCCTTCTCCTACCGATCTTCCTCCTATTTCTTATGTTCCATAAATGAGTGAAACCATATGATAATTGTCTTTCTCTGCTTGACTTATTTCACTTAGCATAATCTCCTGCAGTCCCGTCCATGTTGCTGCAAATGTTGGGTAATCGTTCTTTCTGATGGCTGAGTAATATTCCATTGTATATATGGACCACATCTTCTTAATCCAGTCATCTGTTGAAGGGCATCTCGGCTCCTTCCACAATTTAGCTATTGTGGACAATGCTACTATGAACATTGGGGTGCACACGGCCCTTCTCTTCACTACGTCTGTACCTTTGGGGTAAATACCCAGTAGTGCAGTTGCTGGATCATACGGTAGCTCTATTTTTAACTTTTTAAGGAACCTCCACACTGTTTTCCAAAGTGGCTGTACCAACTTTCATTCCCACCAACAGTGTAAGAGGGATCCCCTTTCGCCACATCCTCTCCAACATTTGTTGTTTCCTACCGTCTCAATTTTTGCCATTCTGACTGGTGTAAGGTGGTATCTCAAGGTGGTTTTGATTTGAATTTCCCTGATGGCTAATGATTTTGAACATTTTTTCATGTGTCTGTTAGCCATTTGTATGTCTTCATTGGAAAAGTGTCTGTTCATATCTTGTGCCCATTTTTTGATTTGATTATTTGTTTCACATGTATTGAGTTTGAGAAGTTCTTTGTAGATCTCAGATACTAGTCTTTTATCTGTAGTGTCATTTGCAAATATCTTCTCCCATTCCGTGGGCTGCCTCTTAGTTTTTTTGACTGTTTCCTTGGCTGTGCAGAAGCTTTTTATCTTGATGAAGTCCCACAAGTTCATTTTTTCTTTTCTAACTCTTGCCTTTGGAGATGTGTCATGAAAAAAGTTGCTGTGGCCGATGTCAAGGAGGTTGCAGCCTATGTTCTCCTCTAGGATTTTGATGGATTCCTGACTCACATCGAGGTCTTTCATCCATTTGGAGGTTAGCTTTGTGTATGGTGTGAGAGAGCGGTCAAGTTTCATTCTTTTGCATGTAGCTGTCCAATTTTCCCAGCACCATGTATTGAAGAGACTGTCTTTTTTCCACCGGATGTTTTTTCCTGCTTTGTCAAAGATCAGTAGCCCAAAGAGCCGAGGGTCCATTTCTGGGTTCTCTATTCTGTTCCATTGGTCTATGTGTCTGTTTTTATGCCAGTACCATGCTGTCTTTGTGATCACAGCTTTGTAGTATAGCTTGAAATCCAACAAGTGATGCCCCCAGCTTTGTTTTTCCTTTTCAACAATTCCTTGGCGATTTGGGGCCTTTTCTGTTTCCACACAAATTTAAGTAAGGGCTCTTTGTTCCAGTTCTTTGAAAAATGTCATTGGTATTTTGATCGGGATAGCACTGAAAGTGTAGATTGCTCTGGGTAGCATGGACATTTTAACTATGTTAATTCTTCCGATCTATGAGCATGGAATATTTTTCCATCTTTTTGTGTCTTCTTCTATGTCTTTCAAGAGTGATTTGTAGTTTCTAGAATATAGGTGCTTTACGTCTCTGGTTAAGTTAATTCTAAGACAACGTATGGTTTTTGGTGCTATTGTAAATGGGATGGATTCCCTAATTTATCTTTCTTCAGTCTCATTATCCGTGTATAGAAATGCAACTCATTTCTGAGCATTGATTTTGTATCCCGCCACATTACTGAATTGCTCTATAACTTCTAGTAGTTTGGGGGTGGATTCTTTTGGGTTTTCCATATAGAGTATCATGTCATCTGCGAAGAGAGGCAGTTTGACTTCTTTGCTGATTTGGATACCTTTTATCCCTTTTTGTTGTCTGATTGCTGTTGCAAGGACTTCTAGTACTATGTTGTATAATAATGGTGAGAGTGGGCATCCTTGTCGTGTTCCTGATCTTAAGGGAAAGGCTTTCAGCTTTTCCCCATTGAGAATGATATTTGCTGCAGGCTTTTCATGGATGGTTTATATGAAATTGAGGAATGTACCCTCTATCCCTACACTCTGAAGGGTTTTAATCAGGAAAGGATGCTGTATTTTGTCAAATGCTTTTTCTGCATCAATTGAGAGGATCATATGGTTCCTGACTCTTTTCTTGTTCATATGATCTATCACACTGATTGATTTGCGAATGTTAAACCACCCTTACATGCCAGGGATGAATCCCACTTGGTCTTGATGGATAATCCTTTTAATGTACTGTTGGATCCTATTACCCAGGCTTTTGTTGAGAATTTGGCGTCCATATTCATCAGGGATATCGGTCTGTAATTCTCCTTTTTTTGATGGGGTCTTTGCCTGGTTTGGGGATCAAGGTAATCCTGGCCTCATAGAATGAGTTTGGTAGTTTTCCTTCTGTTTCTATTTTTTGAAACAGCTTCAGGAGAATAGGTATTATTCCTTCTTTGAATGTTTGGTAGAATTCCCCAGGGAATCTGTCAGGCCCTGGACTCTTGTTTTTGGGGAGGTTTTTGATCACTGCTTCAATCTCTTCATAATTAATTGGTCTGTTTAATCAATTTCTTCTTGTTTCAGTCTTGGTAGTTTATAGGTTTCCAGGAAGGCAACCATTTCTTCCAGGTTAAGTTATTGGCATCAAGCTGTTGATAAAAGTTTCTAATGATCCTTCCTATTTCTTTGGTGTTGGTTGTGATCTCTCACGTTTCATTCATAATTTTATTAATTTGGGTCCTTTCTCTATTCTTTTGAATAAGTCTGGCCAGTGGCTTATCGATCTTATTTATCCTTTCAAAGAACCAGCTTCTAGTTACTGTTCTCCTGGTTTCTAATTCATTGATCTCTGCTCTAATCTTGATCACCTGCCTTCTCGTGCGTGGGTTAGGTCTGTTCTTCTGTTCCACCTCCAGCTTCTTGAGGTGAGAATATAAAAACTGCATTTTAGATTTTTCTATTTTCTTGACTGAGGCTTGGATGGCTATGTATTTTCCCTTTAGGACCACCTTTGCAGTGTCCCATAGGTTTTGGACCAATGTGTTTTCATTTTCATTGGTCTCCAAAAACTGTTTAAACTGATTCTTAATTTCCTGGTTTACCCAATCATTCCTGAGCAGGATGGTTCTTAGTTTCCAAGTGTTTGAGTTTCTTCCAAACTTTTCCTTGTGATTGAGTTCCAGTTTCATAGCACTGTGGTTTGAGAATATGCAGGGATAATCTCAGTCTTTTGGTATCAGCTGAGACCTGTTTTGTGACCCAGTATATGGTCTATTCTGGAAAAAGTTCCACGTGCATTCGAAAAGAATGAATATTCTGCTGTTCTGGGGTGTAGTGTTCTGTATATATCTATGACGTCCATCTGATCTAGTATGTCATTCAAAGCTCTTGTTTCTTTGTTGATTTTCTGCTTAGGTGATCTGTCTATTGCTGAGAGTGGAGTGTTGAGATCCCCTATCATTAACGTATTAATATCTATATGTCTCTTTATTCTGGTTAAGAGTTGGCTTGTGTATCTAGCTGCTCCCCTGTTGGGGGCATAGATATTTATAATTGTCATATCCACTTGTTGGATACACCCTTTAAGAATAATATAGTGTCCTTTTGTATCTCTAACTACAGTCTTTAGTTTAAAATCTAATCTGTCTGATATGAGAATTGTTACCCCAGCTTTCTTTTGAGGTCCATTGACATGAAAAATGGTTTTCCATCCCTTCACTTTTAGTCTCGTTGTATCTTTAGGTTCAAAATGAGTCTCTTGCAGACAGCAAATGGATGGATCATGTCTTTTTATCCAATCTGCAACCCTATGGCATTTTATGGGAGCGTTTAGGCCATTCACATTGAGAGTGATTATTGAGAGATATGATTTTAATGATGTCATGTTGCCTGTGAAGTCTTTATTTCTATAGGTTATAAATTTCTGTTCTGTATCACTCTTGGGGCCTTTTTACTTTTATAGAACCCCCCCTTAATGTCTCATGTAGGGCTGATTGGTGGTAACGAGTTCCTTAGGTTCTGCCGACCCTGGAAGGTCCTTATGTCTCCATCGATTCCGAATGACAGCCTTGCTGGATAAAGGATCCTTGGCTGCAAGTTCTTCTCAGATAGAGCTTTGAAAATACCCTGCCAACCCTTCTTAGCCTGCCAGGTCTGTAGACAGGTCTGACATTATTCTGATATTTTTACCTCTGTATGTAAGGATTTTCTTCCCCCTGGCCACTTTCAATACTGTATCCTTGGATCCAATATTTGCGAATTGTACTATGACGTGACATGGTCTAGGTCTGTTCTCGTTGATCTTGGGAGGGGTCCTCTCTGCCTCTTGGACACGAATGCTTATTTCCTTTGCCAGATTAGGGAAGTTCTCAGCTACACTTTGTTCAAATATCTCTTGTAGACCTCTCTCTTTCTCTGCTCCCTTGAGGATGCTGATGACTCTTAGATTGGAACGTTTCATTGAGTCAGTAATCTCCCATAATCTACATTCTTGAGATTGGATTTTTTTGAGCCAAGTGTCTATTTTAACTTTCTCTTCTACCATCCCATCCTCCAATTCACTAAGTTGTTCTTCTGCCTCATTTACCCTGGCCGCCAGAGTATCTAGTTTAGACTGCGTTTGATTCATAGCATTTTTAATTTCTGCCAGATTCGCTCTCATTTCTGCCCTTAGAGATTCTATATTTTCGTTAATACTTTTTTCAATCCTACACATCATCTTTTTTTTTTTTAATATTTTATTTATTTATTTGACAGAGACAGGCAGCCAGTGAGAGCGAGAACACAAGCAGGGGGAGTGGGAGAGGAAGAAGCAGGCTCTTAGCGGAAGAGCCTGATGTGGGGCTCGATCCCAGAATGCTGGGATCAGGCCCTTAGCCAAAGGCAGACGCTTACCGACTGCGCCAACCAGGCGCCCCTCAATCATGTACATCATCTTGACCATTGTTACTCTGAACTCCATTCCTGACAATTTGGTTATATCCATATCCATCAGTTCTGTGGCAGAAGCCACAAACTCATTATCTTTTCTTTGCTCGGGGTGATTTTTCCTCATCATTCTGATGAGGAGAGGTTGTAGGGATGCCCAGAGCCCAAATTACTGACCAGGACCCAGGCAGCGTGCACTTCTTTTATAGGGACCTTAGGGATGTGGGCTTCTTGGTTTTTCAGCCTGCTTTTTGGGGAAGGGGCCTGCCACGCTGATACTTAGGCAACCCAGTTTGGGTAGAGTTGCCCTGTCCCCTGAAAGGGGGGATTGGGATGGGCACAATGTGAGCTGGATTTCCGGGCTTTTGTTCTCTGGCGGCTTTCCCTGGTGGTTTTCTGTGACTCTTCTGAGAGTCAGAGCAGCAGTGGCTGTATCCTAGCCTCTGTCTCAGAACAGAGAGATCGCAGTCCACTCTCGACTGAGCTCTCTTGGCCACTTTAACTTTGTTTCTGTCAGTGCTGCTAAAAACCTTGCAGCGTCCCGGGATGTGCGCCTCACAGCCACTCTCCCAGCCCTCACTTTCATGGCCAGCACGTCTCTGTCCTTTGTGCTTGTAACACTGCCAGCTGCCCCTGGTTCCCGCGTGTGCTCCTGGGTTCCCTGTTCCAGTGTGGTTCGCGAGTGCTCTGGAGCACCAGTTTTCAGTCGGGTCGTGCACGCACTTCTGAGTTCCTGGTTTTACTCCGGTTCCAGTGAGCGCTCCGGGGCTCCAGTTTTCAGTCTGGTCGCATGCGCATTCCCAGGCTCACGGTCTCAGTCTGCTCTCTCACAGGTGCCTGTCCGCGAGTCCGGCCCGCTCCCCAGTGCAAGTGGCTACTGCTTCCCGGTGCCCGAGCACGTCGGCTCCCTCCCCCTTCCGTTTATTCCGATATCTGTGCAAGGATTCACGGCTCCCTGCTTCGTACCTCAATATCCAGTGCTGGAGATGTTCGTTTGTAGAGATCCAGATGTATCTTCCTGTGTCTCAGGCTGATTCCATGGGTTTTCAGGATGGTCTGGTAGATATCCTGCTCGACTCAGGGGACCAGCTGAGAAAGGGGTCCCCTACTCCTCCGCCATCTTTTCTCCTCCTTGCAGAAGGTGGTTGCTTTTCTGTTCATAGAGTTTCTGCTACTCTTTTCTTCATTCTCCAGTTGCGTTCATAGGTATTCACAATGGTTTGGTAGCTCTCTAGCTGAATTCCTGGGACCAGACAAACTTCAGGTCTCCTGCTCCTCTGCCATCTTGGAACCAGAACCTTGTTTTTAAATTTTAAATGTGGTCATATTATGCCATTATTTTTTTCCTAATACTTATCATAGTTTTAATCTTTCAATTTAAATGGTTCAATTCATTTTCAATTTATCTGTGGGGGACTGACTCTAAAACTTATTTTCCTTCAAGTTTGTAGCCAGGTGCACCCTCCCAACTTGTTAAATAATTCAACATTTTCCAATTAATTGAAATAGTATCTCGTCATACATTAATTCCCCACATGTAAAAGGTCAATTTCTGGGCTCCATTTTGTTTCAAAGATAAGTTTGTCTATTCTTGTTTATAAGATATGCTCAACACCCAATACATTGTCCTGGTGTTAGGCAAGAAAATAACCTCAAAGCAATAACCTCCTCTCCTGAAATATTCATGGTAAAACAAGCGTAACTTAACCAAAATAAAAGATGAATTGCTGAAAATACAAGAAAAAGACAACTATCTGCCTATGTATACATTTATCATGGTATACAGATTTTCCATGTATCCTAGTATTGATTTTCTCTTCAGTATGAGATGGCAACAATATCCTCAAATATGTACAGACAAATCAACATTTACTGACACATCACTACTCTTTGTATAACAATGATTTGTTAGAATTTAAATATTTTGTTAATTTTTCCCAGGTAAATGTTGCTCAAGGAAAAATGACAAAAAAACAAAACAAAACAAAAAAACAAAAAACACCAAACAAACCTTCTTTGTTTTTTAGAGAATCTGGATCCAACCTCTATTTCAAAAGAAAGCAGAGACTACACCATAAAGTTGAGTTGAGCTATGTTCAGGGAGATAATGCACTCTGGTGGGGGATACTTTTCACAAAATCTGGTTAACTGAAGAGGGTCTGAGAAAAGATGACACTAGGGGATTATTTTGAGCTAAATTCTCCATTTTCTTCCAGTGAGGCAGTAACAAGGAATATGATTAAATTTTACCTTTTTTTCTCCTCTGTGTTTATCTTCTTTTTATTGTTTTAACCTAGTTGTAAGGAATGAGGATGGGAGCTTAAGAGATTTCAAGTAATTGTTGATCCAACACCTACACTCAAACCAAAAGCATCATTTTTCTTTCTAGTGTATCCATTATGCCATAATCCCTGATGAGCAGACAACACAATTGAGGTAACACAACACGATAAAAATGTAGTTAGCTAACAGGCAAGGTAAACTGAATAAATAGTAAACTGCATTCTTGGCATTCAGGCATTCAGACTTCCTTCACTTTGATGTGTATTTCTGAAACCTCTCTGTTCATCTAAAGTTTGAAGCTACAACTATATTCCTCTGGGGGTGGTGGGAAGGTGGATGTGTGGAACAGAGATTGTCAAGTATTCAGTGTGAGGAAATAATAACATTAACACCTCTGGACACTCACTGAGTGACAGACACTTTCTGAGTACTTTGTGTGTAGTGTCTTATTTAGTCCCTATAGCCACCTATGACATAGGCTGTATACTATCTCCATTTTACAAATCAGGAAACTGAAGGGACAGCAGTGAGAAGTTAAGGGAATTGTGCATGGTTACACAGCTAACTGGTGACTCCAAAATTGAAAATCAACAACCTAAAGAGGCTAAATGTTAAGAAAATATATGATGGTAATCATGACATTTCAACCTCAACATTTTCAAGCCTTTTTCCTCACTCTCCCTTAGAAAAGTCAAAATTGGGAAGAGATGTAAGCCCCCAATTCTAGCTATGTCTCTTTCCTTTAACCTAGATCATGTCAGAGATTACAAAGTTGTTTTTATCAACTTTCTTATGGTCTGTAAGCATTCCCCCCCCCCCATTTCATTTGCCTGCAGGCTCCTGGTTCAATACAAAATCAAAAGCTAGAGACTTCCATAGTGATTAGCTATATTGCTCTTAGACATTGAATCCCCCTTAATTTGAGGAAGGTTGGTCAATATTTTTAAAATAGGTGTTAGGTGACACTTCCATGGAGAGTGAGCTATATTAGCCCAATAATATTATTTCTCCTGATATCTGAAATCTAAAAATACACAGGTTATAAGAACTTGAGAAATTGGTCATTGGAGCTGAGGCAATCTAATGGAATCAAGAGAGAGGTCCTATATTACTAGAGGTCTCAGGATTTCTGCTTTTCTACATTCCACAGGTTTGCTTATTCAAAGTGTGTTCTGGTATGTATGAGAGCATTCCATAGTCACTTTTTCTGACTTTGCACAAGTTTAATTAATATTCAACTTGTGCCTTTTGATCATGAGGAAGAAGCAGTAATTGCTAGAAATTATAAGACTTTAAAAAATGTGAAACTTGATCTAGATCTTGACTAACTAGGGCGTGTGTGTGTGTGTGTGCGTGTGTTGCAGGGATGGCATTTCAATGGGGACTGAAGAACAGATTGATATGAAGGGGAGGCTCCATCATTGAGAACATCAATATGTCTATAATAAGGATTTATGGGGAAATATAGATTTTAATAAAATTTTTAGGGATATATACATTGTTATAGGGGCCAGGTTGTACAGGATTTTGAATGGCATTAAATATCATGAAAGCTTTAGAATACAATATTAAAATATTTATTAGTGTAGTATTAAAAAAACAGTATTTTTTTTTTTCCTTAGGGTTATGTATTATGCCCTCACAGCAGCCCTGTGAGGTAGTAGCTCTGAGGCTGGACAAAAGGTCAGGGTTATTAAGGAAAGAGTTGTGCTAAGGTTAAGTGTCAATGTATGCTATAAAAAGTCATGGGAACAGAGTTTATAGTAATGACTATGTATCTTCTTTTTTTTGGAAGGTTGAACAAAGAGGTTGTTCTGTACCTCTACTCTTTAACACATGGTACGTGTAATGTATATTGCTACTTATTTAAAATGAAAAAGAAATACTTCTATAAATGCCATGCTAACCTGAACTTCAAACTCTGTAAAATGTGGTTTACATATAAAAACGATAGAAAATTAGAAGGAAAAAAATTAGCCTTTTAATGAATCTTAGAAAGAAGGAATATGAAGCCAACCAATCACAATGGAACAAAATACACATTTATCAAAATTAGTCTTGGCATTTGGTTCAACTTTGATGTCTTCATCTCTTGGGTTTATCATATTAGTGAGACTATAAGGCAAATAAGAAAAAAAGTGTCTAATGGTCTTTATGTTTCTAAAACCAGGATAGGATTACAAATCCCTAGGGCCCGTAATGGCCTCAGCTGGGTTTTATTGTACTGCCTTAGAAGAACTGATTAACTTATAGAGTATGATGATTTGTGTGTCTAATGTAGTTACATTCATTCAGCACCAAAGGGGGAAAAAATCACTCTTGGGATTCATGTAATATTCTAATTAATCCCACCATGCTTTGGTAGATAATTTATGGGACAGTAATAGGGCCCAACAAGCTTCCGATTACACATACACAAAGTAATCCTTAGTATTTCTATTACTGATTTACTTTCTTAAAGGTGAAGAGATATTTATAAAGGATTATTTTCAAATTAACAGATTTGAACAGAATAGTGTTTGTGAAAAAAAATCAAATGACCAATTGGGAAGTAATAATTGTATTGTTTGAACAAGATATAGACCCATTCTGAGATATTTAAAGAAAAATATAATTAAAAGGCAAGTTTTGTTTTATTGACCTTTGAAGATATGAAGGAGAATTACTGTTTTAGTCTGTCCAGGTTTCTGTTTATTTTTTATTTTTCAAATATTTTATTTATTTGAGAGTTCAGAGAGAGAGTGCAGAGAGAGAGAAAGAGAGCATGGGCTAGGGGGAGGCAGGGGTGGGAAGAAGCAGGCTCCCCACTGAGCAGGGAGCCTACATGGAGCTTGACCCAGGATGCTGGGATCATGACCTGAGAGGAAGGCAGATGATTAACCGGATGAGACACCCAGGTGCCCCTGTACAGGTTTCTGTTTAAAAAATGGATAAGCGGGGGCGCCTGGGTAGCGTAGTCGTTAAGCGTCTGCCTTCGGCTCAGGGCGTGATCCCAGCGTTCTGGGATCGAGTCCCACATCGGGCTCTTCTGCTGGGAGCCTGCTTCTTCCTTCCCACTCCCCCTGCTGTGTTCCCTCTCTCGCTGGCTGTCTCTCTGTCACATAAATAAATTAAAAAAAAAAATCTAAAAAGAAAAAGAAAATTACAAAAAAAAAAAAAAAAATGGATAAGCGAATGTAGACTTTTTCCTGCAGTAGAAATAAAAAAGCCCACTATATATGTGTGCGCATATATACACATGTGCGTTTATATGTATTATATATAGAGACTTCCATGTATCCTGGATATGTCATAATAGTTAACTGTATAGAAAATATTTGTGGGGCACCTGGGTGGCACAGCGGTTAAGTGTCTGCCTTCGGGTCACGGCGTGATCCCGGCGTTATGGGATCGAGCCCCACATCAGGCTCCTCCGCTATGAGCCTGCTTCTTCCTCTCCCACTCCCCCTGCTTGTGTTCCCTCTCTCGCTGGCTGTCTCCATCTCTGTCAAATAAATAAAATCTTAAAAAAAAAAAAAAAGAAACTAATTGTTATATATATACATATAAAATATATATTATATATACACATATACAAAAATGTATTTCTAGATCATGATCTATTATTGTCTAGATATTTCCCAAAAATTATGAAAGGACTTGAGATCATTAACCTCCTTCTAGTTTCTCCAGGTATTCTAAAATCAGACAGCTAATCTCACCCACAGCTCACACACTAAATCAAGCAAAAAATCCAAAGAACTCTTAAATAAACTCTGCTTCTCTTTTCTATTCTCTTTGCAAAAAGTGACTGTTTATGTAAATCTAGATGATAAAATGTCAAGGGACGCTGAAGTCATTTTTGTAGGCAGAGATGAAACCTGTCAAAGCATTATGACACATGAATGTTGGGATATGAATGGGTAAGACAGAGGTATCGTTAAAGCTTTGCTAATATTCAAGTGGGCTGAGTTTCTTCAATCACCTTAGTTCACTTCCTATCCTGGATTTCTAATAGGCGGGAGCTAATGTATAGTTTAAATATAACTCCCATTCATGAAAAAGTTTGCTTATAATCTTATACTGTCATTTAACTTTCAATAAAGCAGTGAATTATGAAAGGAAGAAAGTTGTATATAAATTAGGAAAAATAATGTTAAAATTAATGGAAATTTATTCAAGTTAAAATTACAAATTGATAGAATCCATTATAGGTAATGTAGATTTTTAAAAAGTAACTCCTCAAGAAAATACAATTATATATAATATATATATTTATATATTATATATAATGTATTTTAAGATATCTTTATTTATTTTAGAGAGAGAAAGAGAGAGAGAGAAAGAGCACGTTTGTATGTTTTCTCACATGTGGGGTGGTGGGCAGAGAGAATCCCAAGCAGACTCCCCTGAGTGTGGAGCCCAAGTCAGGGACTCAATCTCATGACCCTGAGATCACGACCTGAACTGAAATCAAGAGTCAGAGAGATGCTCAACCTACTGAGCCACTTGGGAACCCCTGTTTTTTTTAAATTTTCAGGTTTCTATTCAACATTCTTCTTTTTATTCTTTTTAATTGTGTTTCTTTTCTACTCTCTTTTTTTTTTTTTTTGGTGTTTTCTTTAATCCATCTTTTTTTTTTTTTTTTTTCCTAGAGGCTTGGAAACTTTACAACTTATGTTAAATCTAGTAATTGCATTTGAGTTTGTATTTTGCAAATTTAAATTGATAACACTGAATGCTTAGTGAATATTTTATTTATGGCCTTTCCCCAAATGGAATACTTAATAACAAACCACTATCTTTATATTTTCCTCCATTTCTTGTATCATGAAACATCTGCTATATATTTCCAGGTTTTAGGTTTTTTAAAAAATATATTTCTAAACAATTTTTCTTTACATTTAAACATATACATATTTTTTATTTTAAAAAACACTTATTGGAGTATCTGCTCTCTTTTCTTTTCTCTAATTCCTCATTTCTTTTTGTTTTCAATTGAGACTGTGATGATAAGTACTCAGCCCTTACATATTTGAAAATGTTGGTAATTTGCCATTATACTTGGATTTGGGAAAACAATAGAGAAAATAAAATCAATGAAACAAGAAACCTGATCCTCAAAAATATTTTAAACAATGATAAACCTCCAGCAAGACTGAAAGATTTAGGGGAGGAATATTTAACTCCTAAGTCTGTAATAAGTTAATATTGTCAGGATCATTAAATATGGAAATATATGGACCTCATGGTCACGATAGCCAGTGATAAAACTCTTGTCCAAGGAAGCTTGAGTATCACTTAAGGGTTCCTATTTAACACAGTCATATAGTATCTTGAACTCATCTTCTCTCACAGACTCACCAAATCCACAACTACATAATGAACAATTTCCTCTAAAAACAAAAGCAAAAAACAAAAAAAACAAAACTAGTTGTGCAACTCCTACACATCTGGCAAACAAGAAAACAAAACCAAACCCACACTGAAGGAGTCGAAGAGGCTGAGACAAAACGTCACCATAAATACCACTCCTGGCTCAGCACCCCGCAGTATGGAGGGAACTCACAACTCCAAGTGTCTCCTTGAGGAGTGAAGGGTTAGAACTCCACATCTGGGGGCACCTGGGTGGCGCAGCGGTTGAGCATCTGCCTTCGGCCCAGGGCGTGATCCCGGCGTTATGGGATCGAGCCCCACATCAGGCTCCTCCATTATGAGCCTCCTTCTTCCTCTCCCACTCCCCCTGCTTGCGTTCCCTCTCTCGCTGGCTGTCTCTATCTCTGTCGAATAAAAAAAAAAAAAAAAAAAAAACTCCTCATCTGTAACCTCAGCTTTTAAGACTTACACATAAAATATCTAGCTTTGAAAGCCAATAGAGCATATACACACAACACCCACAAGGCTGTAACAAACTGAGAAACAATTCTTAAAGGGCTTATACACACAGACAAACTGGGCCCAGGGCCCAGGGCAAAGGCAGCTGACTGAAAAACACCTAGACTTTATGTGAAAGCACCTCGTTTGCTGACCTTAAAGCATCACCTTGAGGGCCATGGAGCCAATTTAACACAGTTAAGGGTCTACTGAAATACTCTCCAAAGACAGTCTTGTATACACGTCTGTGCCCCAGTTTTTATGTGTGGTGCTTCAGAATTTGTAGCTGCCAGCCTGGTGATGCCTCTTGATTGCCTGGCTCTACTGACCACTGGGGCTTGCATTCATGGTCCTCATAAGGCTGTAGCAAATGGAAAGATTGTTCTTGCTCAGGCACTTCTCAGAAACAACAGACAAACACTCCCACAGCCTTACTTTGAAAGAGGCCTATATGATTGACTTGGAACGTCAGTCTGAGGAGCAGGCTCACATCTACTGAGGTCTCCAAGGACAGAGCCTGGTGGGTGGCATCTTTGCACTCTCTCTCTGCCTCACTCTAGGCTTCCAGTATCTATGCAAAATGCCTATTAACTTATCGTCATTGCTGCAGTCTGAAAGGCATGCTTCTAATTAAATACACATCTGGGGGCTGATTACAATCCTGTCTAGAGACTGGAGAGGTTGGCATTCACCATCTCTATGTTCTTCCTCTGCCCCTGCTCCAGGTTTCAGAGAAAGGAAATTGTGTGCAAGGCTGGCACCCTGGTTTTGTGTCTGCTACCAAGAGAACATATCACTTAGTAGCCTTGCTCTAGTGGCCAGGAGGGCTTGTGTTCATAGATTCAATGGAATGGTAGTAAAGAATAAAATAGTTCTTACTGGGTATTATAATCAGGGCTCAGAGCAGAAGATGGATAGAAAAGCCCATCTCCCAGTCTTCCTCTAAAGCAGGTGTATTTGCATACTTTAAATGCTGCTGCCTGAGGGTCTGGCTTCTGATCAGCCTGAATGTAGGTGCCAACTGAAATCTACCCCTTTGGGACATGTCCTGGCAAATCCTTAATTACAGAAAGGCACTAAAAGTAAAATAAGCTGCTTAAAAAATCAAAAACTTTTAAGAAATAACCAAAAGCCAGGGCAGGGTTAAACAATAAGGACAATCTCCTATACAAAGCTACTCCTTCAAAAATACAAGCCAGGGGGACCTGGGTGGAGCAGTTGTTAAGCATCTGCCTTTGGCTCAGGGCGTGATCTTGGTGCTCTGGGATCGAGCCCCGTGTCAGGCTCCTCCGCTGAGAGCCTGCTTCCTCCTCTCCCGCTCCCCCTGCTTGTGTTCCCTCTCTCCCTGGCTGTGTCTCTCTCTCTGTGTCAAATAAATAAATAAAATCTTAAAAAAAAAAAAATACAAGCCAATATCCCTGATGAATACAGATGCACAAACCCTCAACAAAATATTAACAAACTAAATTCAACAATATATTAAAAGAATCATGCACTATGATCAAATAGGACTTATTCCAGGGACGCACGAATGGTCCAACACCCTCAAATGAATCAATGTGATACACCACATTAACAAAATAAAGGATAAAAATCATGTGATCATCTCAATAGATGCAGAAAAAGCATCTGACAACATTCAACACACAAACCCTAAAGACTTCACCAAAAACTCTTAGAACTAAGAAACAAATCTGGTAAAGTTGGAAGATACAAAATCAGTATTCAAAATCTATTGCATTTCTATTCACTAATAAGGAACTATCAGAAAGACAAATTAAGAAACTATCCTATTTACAACTGCATCAAAAAGAATAAAATATCTAGGAATAAATTTAACCCAGTAGATGAAAGACCTATACACTGAAAACTATAAGACAATGGTGAAAGAAATTGAAGAAGACACACATAAATGAAAAGATACTTCATGCTCATGAATTAGAAAAAAATAATATTGTTACAATATCCTTACTACCCAAAGCAATCTACAGATTTAGTGCAATTCCTATAAAAATTCCAATGGAATTTTTCACAGAATAAACAGTCTCCAAATTTGTATGGAACCACAAGAGACCTAGGATATACAACACAATATTGAAGGAAAGGAACAAAGTGGTGGCATCATACTCACTGATTTCAAACTATACTACAAAGATCTAGTATTCAAAATAGTATGGTACTGGCATAAAAACAGACACATAATTCAATGAAATTAGATAGAGAGTCTAGAGATAAACCCATGCATATATGGTCAATTAATCTATGACGGGAAGCAAAATTATAGAACTGGGAAAAGAAAGACTCTTTAAAAAATGGTGTCGGGAAAACTGGACAGCTACATGTAAAAGAATGGGACTGGATCACTATCTTACACCATATACAAAAATAAATCCAAAGTGAATTAAAGACTGGAATATAAGACCTGAAACCATGAAACTCCTAAAAGAAAATACAGGCAGTAAGCTCTTTGACACTGGTGTTAGCAGTATATATATATTTGACTGTCTCTTCTGTCAAGGGCAACAAAGGCAAAAATAAACAAATGGGATTATATCAAACTAAAAAGCTTTTGAACAGGGAAGAAAATGATCAATAAAATAAACAGGCTACTACTTAATATCACAAAAGCAAAGAATCTGATTTAAAAATTGGCAGAGGACTTAAATAGACATTTCTCCAAAGAGGACGTGCAGATGGCCAACAGAAACATGAAAAGATGCTTAATATCACTAATCACAAGGGAAATGCAAATCAAAACCACAACAAATTATCACTTCACACTGGTGAGATCTGCTGTTATCAAAAAGACAAAATGTAAGTGTTGGTAAGGATATGGAGAAAAGAGAACACTTGTATGTAGTTGGTGGTAATGGAATTTGGTGCAGCCATTATGGAAAACAGTATAGAGGTTCCTCAAAAAAATAAAAATAGAATTACCATGTGATCTGACAATTCCACTTCTAGGTATTTAGCTGAAGAAAATGAAAAAAAATCAACCCAAAGTGATACATACACCCCTATGTTCTTGGATATTTACAATAGCAAGACATGGAAGCAACCTAAGCGTTCATCAATACATGAATGATAAAGAAGATGCAGTATATACATATAATGGGATATTACTCAACCATAAAATTGAGTGAAATATGGCCTTTATGACAACAGGGATGGAGCCAGAGGATATTACACTAAGTGAAATAAGTCACACAGGTAAAGACAAATACTATATGATACTTTTTATATGTGGAATCTAAAAAGCAAAACAAACGAAAAAAACAAAACAAAACAAAACAGAAACAGACTTCTAGATAGAGGAAACAAACTCTTGGTTAACAGAGTGGGAAAAGGATGGGGGCTCATGAAATGGGTGAAGAGGTTTAAGAAGTACAAACTTACAGTTATACACTAAATAAGTCATGGGGAAATAATGTATAGCATAGAGAATACATTCAACAACATTTTAACTTCGTATGACGACAAATGGTAACTAGACTTATCGTGGGGATGTAAATGTAAAATTTATGTTAATAAATGTAAAATATCATATTTTTCAAGTTGGTCAGATACTTGTATTCTTTGTTTTTCTGCCTTGTTTTTGTTTTTGTTCTTTTTTAAAAATATCAGACCTATAAATCCTGTGTGAGGCCAGTACTATGAAGCATGGTGGTAAAGAGTGATTGATGGACTCTGTAGCCAGTACAAATCCCAGAGGCACCAGGATTGCATGTAGCTGACCTTGAACAAATTTCAGAGTCAATTCCTCAGTTTCTTCATCTGTAAAGTGGGCAATAATCATATTTACTGCTTGTGGGTGTTGTGGAAACTAACTGAATAACGTGTGAAGTGCAGAGAACACTGTCTGTCACGGAGAAGAGCTGTTGCTGCTTATTTTTGCTATCATCTGTCATTGTTGTTGAGGCATAAAAAAATAAAAGCCAACAGTTTTGTTTACATGTTCTAAAATCAGAAACAATCTACAAACAACAACAGCAGCAGCAGCAGCAATACTCAAAATGGATTAAAGACTTGAATATAAAACCTGAAACCATAAAACTCCTACAAAAAAAAACATAGGCGGTAAGCTCCTTGACATAAGTTTTGGCAATGATATTTTGGAATTGACTCTATAAGCAAAAGTAACAAAAGCAAAAATAAACAAATGGGACTACATCAAACTAAAAAGCTTCTACACAGGAAAGAAAACCATCACATAAAGAAAAGACAACCTATGAAGAGAAGAGACTATTTGAAAAAATCAATATCTAAGTGTTTAATATAAAAAAATACATTAATAACTCATACAACTCAATAGAAAATAACAAAACAAAAACAAAAAAACAATTACAAAAGGGCAGAGGATTTAAATGGATTTTTTCCAAAAAGACATACAGATGGTCAATAGGCACATGAAAAGATGCTCTATAGCACTAATCATGAAGGAATTACAAAACATAATGAAGTATCACCTCACACTTGTTAGAAATGTTATTACCAAAAAGAGAAAAAATAACAAATATTGGTGAGGACATGAAAAAAAGGGAACCTCTGTGCACTGTGGGTCGGAATGTAAATTGATTCAACCACTATGGAAATATAAGGGCTTCTAAAATAAAATAATATAAAATGATTAATAAATTAAAATAATCAAAGTTAGAATAGATATCAATGAAAATGAAGCAGCAAGTCAACAGAGGATAATCAACAAAACAAAAAGCTGATTCTTTGCAAAGATCAATAAAATCAATAAACCTCTAGCCAGGCTAGGAGAATAAGGGAAGATGCAAATTATTAATATCAGAAATGAAAGAGGGAATATCACTACAGATCCAATTGACATTAAAATGATAAAGCAATATCATCAACAACTCTACACCCACATATTTTTAAACTAGGTAAAACAACCTGATTCTTTGACAGATACCATCTATCAAAACTCACATAAGAAGAGACAGTTGGTTAGGCTTAGAGCTATTAGAAAAATAGAAATGATAATTAATTTTCCAAAATAGGAAACACCAGGCCCTGATAGATTCACTAGTGAATTCTACTAAACATTTAAAGAAGAAATGATATCAATTTTCTATAATCCTTTTCAGAGGACAGAAGTATAGGGGCCACTTATTAACTTATTTTATAATACCAGCATTACCCCAATACCAAAATCAAATAGCGGTATTATAATAAAGGAAAATTACAGAACAAAATATGTCTTGAACACAGATTTAAATATTCTCAAAGAATATTAGAAAATGAAATCCAACAATGAATAAATGGAATTATATGCTACAACCAAGGTATACAAGGCTTATTCAGCATTTGAGAATCAATTTATGCAGTCCATCATGTTAGTGGGCTAATAAAGAAAAAAATCCATAATAATATCAAAATATGCAGAAAAAAATTTGCAAAATCTAAACACCCAAACATTATAAAACTCTCACAAGACAAGGAATAAATGAAAATATCCTCAATTTTGTTAAGAACATCTACTAAGTATCTACATCGATTACCATACCTAATGTTGAGAAACTTGAAGCACTCCTCCTAAGATCAAGATTAAGGACTCCCTCTCACCACTCCTTTTCAACATTATACTAGAAGTCTTGGGTAAGGCAGTGAGATCAGAAAATAAAATAAAAGTTATACAGTTTGGGAAGGAAGAAATAAAACTATCTTTGTTTACAGACGACATGATCATCTATGCAAAAAATCTGAAAGAATCAACAAAAACTTCTGGAGTTAATTATAGCAATGTTGGAGAATACATTATTACAAAAAATTCAACAGCTTTCTTATATATCAATAATGAACAAGTGAAATTTGAAATTAAAAACACACTGCCATTTACATTAGCATGCCAAATTATTAAATACTTAGGTATAAATCTAACAAAATATGTACAAGATCTATAATGAGGAAAGGTATAAAATTCCAATGAAATATAAGAACTAAGGAAATGGAGAAACATTAAATGTTCATAGATAGGTAGACTCAATATTGTCAAGGTGTCAGTTCTTCATAACTTAATACATAGGTTCAATGCAATCTCAGTCAAAATTCCAGCAAGTTGTCTTATGGATATGGAGAAACTAATTGTAAAATTTATATGGATAGCCAGAAGAGTCAGGATAGCCAGCCCATCAATGAAAGGGAAGAACGAATTCAGAGGACAAATACTGATCCTGGGATCATGACCTGAGCCGAAATCAGGAGTCAGCTGCTTAACCAACTGAGACACCTAGGCGCCACTGGCAAAGACTTTTTAGCTACAATACCAAAGGCCTGATCCATGAAAGAACCAACTGATAAGCTGGACTTCATGGAAATTTAAAAATTCTGGTCTGTAAAAGACAATAAGAGAATAAGAAGACAAATGACAGACCAGAAGGAAATATCTGCAAAAGATACATCAAATAAATGACTGTTATCCAAAATACATGAAGAACTTTTAAACCCAACAATAAGAAAATGGGCAAAAGACTCGAACAGACATCTCACCAAATAAGACATACACATGGCAGATTAGTGTATGAAAAGATGTTCAACATCTTATCTCATTAAGAAATTGTAAAATGGGGACGCCTGGGTGGCTCAGCCAGTTAAGCGTCTGCCTTCGGCTCAGCTCATGAACTCAGGGTCCTGGGATCAAGTCCCTCACTGGGCTCCTTGCTCAGCAGGAGCCCACTTCTCCCTCTGCCTGCGCTCCCCCTGTTTGTGTTCTTTCTCTCTCTGACAAATAAATAAAATCTTAAAAAAAAAATTGTAAATAAAACTAACAATGGGGGGTCCCTGGGTGGCTCAGATGATTACGTATCTGACTCTTGATTTCAGCTCAGGTCTTGATCTCAGGGTCATGAGGTAGAGCCCCGTGTTGGGCTCCATGCTGGGCGTGGAACCTCTTTGGGTCTCTCTCTCTCCCTCTTCCTCTGCACGCCCCCCGAGTCAATCTCTCTCAAATAAATAAATAAATAAATAAATAAATAAATAAATAAATAAATAAATAAAATGTTTCTTCTTTTTTTTTTTAAACCTAACAATGAAATACCATTGCACACTTGCTAGAATAGACAAAATGGAATATTGACAAAACCAAATGCTGGCAAGGATGTGGAGTGATGGAACTCTCATTCATTGTTGGTGGAAATGCAAAATGGTATAGCCACACTGGAATGCACTTTGGCAGCTTCTTATAAAACTAAATATAATTTCACCACAAGACCCAACAATCATGCTCCTAGTTATTGAAAGAAATGAGATGAAAATGTATGTCCCCACGAGAACTTACACATGGATGTTTATGGCAGATTTTTTTCATAATTTCCCCAAACTGGAAGCAACAAGATGTCCTTTAATCTGTGAATGGGTATATAAGCTGTGGTATATCCATAAAATAGAATTTACTGATAAAAGAAATGAGCTAGCAAACCATGAAAAGACATGAAGAAAACTGAACATTTGCTAAGTGAAAGAAGTCAATCAGAAAAGTCTCCATAGTATATGATTCCATTTATGTGATGTTTTGGAAAAGGCAAAACTGTGGAAACAGTAAAAAGATTAGTGGCTGCCTACTATATGATTCCATTTATGTGATGTTTTGGAAAAGGCAAAACCGTGGAAACAGTAAAAAGATTAGTGGTTGCCTGGGTAAGAAAGAAGGGCAGTGTGAATAGGCAGAACGGAAGACTTTTAGGGCATGTATGATACTACAATAGTGGTAGATAAATGTCATTATACATTTGTCAAAACCCATGGAACGTACAACACCAAGAATGAACCTTAAGGAAAACAATGGACCTAGAGTGATGGTGCTGTCGGTGTAGGCTCACCAACCGAGGCAAATGTACCACTGTGGTGAGGGATGTCAATAGGAGGGAAGTTTATGTGTGGGGACAGTCAGTTTATAGAACCCTACTTTCTGCTCAATTTTGTTCTGAATCTAAAATCCCTCTAATGCAATAAAGTTTATTAGCTTAAACAAAAGGAACTTGATGAGAGACACATTTAAAGATCAGGAATAGTTAAATGAATACACAAATAGAGCAAAGCTGTTTCACAGGGAAGGGAAGCCAACTGAATCTCTATTGGATAGAATGAAATGTGCCTATTTATAGATCAGAGTTATTTTGCACTGTAATCAGTTATCTATAATTTAAAGAGTTCTAACTAGCCTTCATATAATCAGAATGAGATGACCCCGAAAGACATCCTCTAGAATTTAAAAAAATGCACTGAAACATAAATATTATTTTACCCTAAGACCTTGCTTCTTTTTATAGTTTCTATAGAATTAATTCCAAGAGGGAAAACCAGTAGCTCATGTTGATTCACGTCTTCCTGAGAGTCAGAAGTAGAGGTGAACACAAACTGCTTCAGTAACTTCTGTAAATTTATCAAACTTTCTCTTCTACTATTGGTATCCTTTCTTATTTTCCAGCAATATTATGGAATATTTTTCTTTGAAAAATGCAAAAATAATAGCAATAGTTTTCTATTCTTCTAAGGGATTAGGAATCCACGTTTGGTAAGTCATTTTTAAAATAACCAAATTTCATGTTTAAACTCCCCCCTGCTTTTTTAAAAATGGAGCATTAATATAAATATACTTTTTGGGACACCTGGGTGGCTCAGTCAGCTAAGCGTCTGTTTTCAGCTCAGGTCATGATCCCAGGATTCTGGGATGCAGCCCTGCTTCTGGAGTTCCCTGCTCAGTGGGGAGTTTGCTCCCCCCCCCCGCCTTTGTCCTTCCCCCCAACTCTTTCTCTCGTGTGTGTATTCTCTCTCAAATAAATAAATAAAATCTTAAGAAAAATTAAAAATAAATAAATACACTTTTGATATCATCTGATAATTTTGGATTTCCACATTTTAAAATATTCTATGCTAGAGCATGAAGATGTAAATACTTGCATATTTCACTTTAAATTTATATTGATAACAAGTAGATATTGCCTTAGAAGTGAAAATATTTTACCTAATAAGAATGGTTAAATATTCTGAATGCTGTAAATTCTCAAATTTATTATCAACCTGATATATTACATATTGAATACCATCATTTGATGATCCAGCAGTTTGATTGATTTAATATCTTTCACAGTTACAGTTCTGAAATATATATTAAATACATATAATATACATATGTCATAAATGCTAATGGTCTTCACTGGCTTGCACTTTTTGTTTTAGTCATTTAATGTAAATGTATTCTCTTTATCAAGTATGCAAATAAAACCAGAATTTGCATTTATGGAAAGAGCTCTTACGAATATAAAAATAGTGAAAGTCACCTGAGATTTTTAAAAGGAGAATATAAGTATCACACAAATAGCATGTATATTGATCATATTAACAGTCTATTTTCTTGGAGCACAATAATCATTCTAGAATATTCCTTTGTCAGTTAAGTCCTGGCAAATTACTATCTGATTTTCTTTCTGCAACTATCTTTCCCTATTCCCCAAACCCAGTACTCCAAAATACAAGAATGATACAGGATCACACCATTGAATTTGTTTTTATGATGCTTATCTCTACAGCTAGGTGAAAAAACAAATCTTAAACAAGAAAAACACAGAATATGAGCAATGTTCAGAAAGCCCAATCCAAAGATAGTGCTGACTTGATTTTTTCTTATTTAAATGCAAATACTTTATCTTGCTGAAACATTCACTTTCCATTTCAGAGGCAATTACTGACTGTGCACAGCTGTGCCCCACCCCTCAATTGTCAATAATGTACTATTTCAACCATAGGAAAAAATTATCCTTTAACTGTTGTAACCAGAGTATTTTTGGATGCATTAGAATCATCCTCTTCCATGTCACAGGCTTCACTGCACTCCAATTCCAATTGGTTTTGTGACTGCTACGGTCAATTCTACTCAGGGTTCCTGACCGTAGATAACGTTTCCAAGGCAAGGATTTTCAGCTATGAATATTCTCTGTCCATTTTGAGCTTTCCCCTCCACCTGTCCTAAACCTGAGCTGTTCCACCATCCATCTTTGAGCTTTGACAGTGCCTTCATTAATGTTTTCAGAAAATGCTGTGCTCTAAGAAGTATGTACTGTATTTATTTAGAATAAAACTCATTATATGGCTAGTATTCATGTAGGGAGAAGACTAATATTTAGTAGAACTATGGATTTTTTGAGACAAGTGCTCATGATACAGCTTTTACATATGGTCCACTAGTACAGCCTTCTCAAGCACCAAATGATTCCTAGTTTCATTAGATAATTAAAGGATGAAATAAGCCAAGGGACTTACAGAGTTCTCTCCTGTAAGCTGAATTGCCAGAGAGGATGGAAATGTAGAAGAGAATAAAATAGCTTCTCTTCAAACTTAAAAAAATAACACCTGGATTTTTTTTTTTTTCAATTTTAATTAAACAGGGCACTATATGTGGAATGATGACTGTATTTGTTAATACAAAGAATACATTTTTAGAAAAAAATAAAGGCTTCCAGAAACACAATTGTGAGTTAAAGTTGATAACAAATACCAGATTGAAACAGCATTTTACATACTATAAGGGATTTTGAATGTGAATTTTATCCTCACAAATTTTCACAGGGACAGCAAGATAACAGTATCCTGATGTGGTTCTCAGAGTGAGATGGTTTGGGTTTTACTACTCATTCCACAATTTCCCAGCTGGGTGACCTTGTGACTTTCTTTGGTGATTCATAAAAAGGGGACATTTAATATTAAATGAGGTAATGCATATAAAGGATTTGATCCATTGTAAATTTTTTATACATTTATTATTGTTATCATTATATAAGTTAGAAAATTTTAAACTGGGAAGTTTAGCATACTCATCTTGATAAAGCTAAAATATGGTTTACTGGGCTTTAATCCTGGGTGACTGTAATTTAGTCCATAGTGGGTCTGAAGACAGAATCTTTCGTTTAATTCTGTGCCCCATATACTGACCACATGCTTGGGGAAACATTACTAAATCTGCTTAAATTTCAATTATCATATTTAAAATCAGGGTGATAATAATAATATTTTGAGTGTTATCCTAAAATATAAATGACTTAGTGTATATCAAATAGCATTAGCACACTGTCTAGCATTTAGAAATCACTCTATTAATGTACAATATGATCATTATACCATGCAATTTCTCTGATATTTTTGAAGGTTAAAATGTTTTCTATTTTCTCAATAATCAATTATTTTGGTATAAAATTTTGTTCATTTACCTAACATTTCTACTTTCAGATATGTGGTTTGTTTTTCAACAATCTCTAATGTGACCTATGTTGACTGGATGCCAAAGTAGTCCTGAAACTATTATAATGACATCTTGAATGATGTAGGAAAGACATTGGGGTTCGAAGCCAATGGCCAGGAAAGAATTTTTGAGATGTCTTTGGTGCAAAAAGGTGATTTTATTAAAGCATGGGGATATGACCCGTGGGCAGAAAGAGCTGCACTGGGGTCATGAAAAGTTATATACTTTCAAGTTTGGAGGGGGTTAGGTATAGCATAGGTTTCTAAGGAATTTTAGAAGCAAGGTTTCCAGGACCTTGAAGGGGCTAGCTATTGTTGGGAAAGTGTCATTTATTACTGTCTAATAAAACTTAAGTCATGAGATCCTTCGGATGTATATTGGTGGGCCATATGCTTGGGGGATGATTGCCAACATGTATCTTGGGGGGTAGAGATAAAGGAAGTTTCCAAAAGAATTTTTATATGTTAAAGTAGGCTTATAGGATGGGGGGGGGGGGAGTTGGGCTAGGATTGCCTTTTGCCCTTAGCAGAGTGTCAACATCAAAGCAGTTGAATCCCTAGAGGAATGTCACCCTGCCTGTTTCAAGGACTTGTCAATGGGCTGCAGGTAGTAAGGGAATTTAATAATTTTTCTTCTGCCTTTGTTTCCCACATCACTGAATAGAATCCATAGATATACCTTAACTTGCCTGGTGCATGTTGATTCTTTTAAGTAGGAGCATGCAAACGTAAAAACAAAACCAAGCTTAAGGCCGTACTGACTTTCTCAGACAGATGGTTCATAACATAAACCTTTTGCTGTTCTGCTTTAAAACAATCAGCCCTTCCAATAATACCTTGAACTTACCATCTTATTAGGGAAAAAAAAAAATGGCACATATAGTAATGGCTTTATTCTGAAACCGATTAATGCAACTGAATGCTAACATGACTGGGTGATTTAAATTAATCCAGAAAGTTCAGCTGACGCCTTTGCAAGTCTCAAATTATCTGTCTCTGCATAACTAAGTCAACTGTTAGCCATTGGTATTCAGAGAACTTTCAGAACATAGTGGGGCCTGATAAGAGAACATGTGGCTCCTGTTCTTGAAGACATTTCGGCTGTTAAGGAAATGGGACCACACATGTTTATTTTTGTTTATTAGACATAAAGAAAAAAATAAGTAGTTAATAATCAATTTCTCACTAGAAAAAGATAAAACCTAAATTTAAGAGGCCAGAGGAGAAAGAATACAGAGGGATGAATAGGATAAATTAATGACTGGACTTCTGTAGAAATACTTGAGAATATAAGCTTTCAACATTGATTTAAAAGCACAGAGATGGAAAGAAGGAGGAGAGAAGAAAAATGAAAAAGCAGAAAGGAATGAAGAAAAATAGGCACACATAAAAAGACAAAGTATTAACTTCAGTTATTCAAACTGACCACCTCACTGAAAACAAAACAAAACAAAACAAAATGCTTGTGTGTGTGTGTGTGTGTGTGTGTTACTTTGGAAGATGACCTCAGTCCTTTAGCTCTCCCTGTAGCCACAACCTTTGCAGCTTCTCTCATTAAGGCACAGAGTCTATTTCCCTGGCTCTTTAATTTGGGAATTTAAGAAATGATGGGGTTGCCAAACACAGACCTTGGCTTCGAGAAGCCTTGTGCATTTCCTTACTCTCAGCCGACTGGCATTGACATTTAAATATCTAAACAAGTCCTGACTAGCCTTCTGGAAGATAGGACACTATGAGAACATCTTCCATGCACTAACATAATACCAGCTATCAGAATAGGTCTAAGATAGCTGATTCAACCCAGCTGAGGCCTCAGGGATGTGAAAAACTCCAACAAATTCAATCCACAGCTCATATACCAAAATACCTACAATGTAAGATCAAAGGGATACTGGACCAGCTAGGTCCCAACTGACCTGGAGACTGATGAGCTAAATAAATGTTAGTGGCTTTAAGCAAGGTTTTTAGGTTATGCGGGATGTGTGTGTATGTCTGTGTGTGTGTGTGTGCACATGTGTGTGTATGTATGAGAGAGAGAGAAAGAATGAATCAATGAATGAATATGAAATACTGGGGAAATGAATAAATACCAGGACAATTTTTAGAAGAAATTCAAACCCAGAGAAGTAACTGACTATGAAAACACGTGTCCATTTCTATTCTGAATGATATTTGTTGATATTGCCACTTCAGTTTTGGTTTTACACCTTCAATAAACCATGATCACATACGTTATGGCCCAGGGCTCACTGAAAAAGAATCATATGATACTCTCCACCTTAATTGGAAAGCCCAAATATCTACAATCTCAGGGTAAGTATAAGAATGAACTAAACCTAAAAGTGGAGCCCTCCATTCCTCACTCCCCAGACTTAAGATATTACAGAGAAGGATACCTGGGTCTGTCCTCATGTACCCATGCACTGCAGGTATGCCTAGTCTAGGCAAGTTTGGACAGTTTCATTTGAGAACTTGATTGACTGGGAGTACCCAAAGGCACATGGCAGAACTAACACAAAACATCTCTGCAGGAGAGGACAGTCACTCTAAGACTTTGGAAATACCTATATATAGCTGTTTCTTAAGGGTAATGTTTAAACAAACAGTAAAAAAAAAAAAAAAAAAAAAAAAAAAGAGAGAGAGGCAAATTGTATACGAATAGCAAATAGAAGAGACAGTATAAATTCAGTAATATATACATCAGATACTATAATTAGTCAATATGGACTATGCTTAATATATTTGAAGGAACAAATGGCAAAGTTGAAAATAACTGTAAAGAATAGGTAAATGTAAACTGTGACACAGCAGAGTAAAAAAGGACCAAACTAATCTTTTATAAATAAAAAAAATTAAAAACCAAAATTTAAATATCAACACAATGGATTTGCCAGCACACTGGACAGAGTAGGAGACAGAATAATGAATCAGAAGATAAATCAGAAAAAAATAATATAAAATGCAGAATAGAGAGATTAAAAAAAGAAAATACAGAAGAGTATATTAGAAATGTGAACTGTAGAATGAGAATGCATAACATGTGTTGGACTGGAGACTAACAGGGCTGGGGGACAGGGGGAAAGATGCAAAGGCTATATTTAAAGAAATAATGGCAGAAAAGTTTCCATTACTAATGTAAAAAATCCACAAATTATGGGTTACCAGAGAATCCCAAGAATGATTAAGAGAAAGAGAAAAAGGGAAAAAAGAAGGAAGAAGGAAAATTAGAAAAAAGGAGGAAGAGAGGGAAGGAGGGAGGGAAATATCTATGTGTTTTTGAAGCTGGAAAGACATTCAAGAAAATGAAATGTCCTAAAAAAAGTGAAAGAACAAATGCTTTGGAAAAACAAGGCAGCTAAACCAAAAGTATTCTTTGTAATAGCAACCCAAAAAGCTGAAACCTGTGGAATTGTATCTTTGATGAGCTTAAAGAACATAATAGTCAACCTATAATTTCTATACTCTGGAAAATATTTTATTTTTATGAAATTATTATGAAATATTTTATTATGAAAGAAAAATAAACATTTTTGAGGGGAAAAAAAAAAACTCCTCAAAGAGATATTCACTAAACAAAATCCTAAAGAAAAAAATGCAGTACTCAACAGGAAGTCTGAAATGATAAAAAAGAAAATTACAAAAACATTAACAATTGTGAAAAAAATATTCTATATAAAATGCAATAATCATATGCAATATTTTTAAAATTGAAATTAGGTTAACATGACAGACAATAAAATACTGGTCAAGAGTGAATTAACTGGAAATGGGATGTTATTAAGTACTTTTAATTTAAGATAGGAAGATAAAATATTTATTTAACTTTAAGGTTTGATAAAGTAAGAAAGATGGCATCATTTCCAGGTAAACATTAAGAGACAGAATTGGAATTACAGCTTAAAATTAGAGTGTGAGAAAAAAAATGAAAGATTAAAAAATACCCATAAATTAAAAAAAGAAGGATAAAGGATCAGAATCAGTACATCAGATAGAACAAATGAAGATTTCAGATTTAAACTCTTAACATATAAGTACTTACATCAAATAAAAAAAAAAAGGGTTATGTGCTTCAGTTAAATATTAACAAATTAGAGGAAAGAAGTTCAACTATATGCTGTTTATAAGATGCATCAAAAACAAAGCAAAAGAGTTGAAATAAAAGGATGGAAAAAATATAATAGAAATTGGTGTCCCTTTATTAATATTGACAAGTTAGATTTTGACCATGCATGACAGATATTGCTACAAATAAATAGTTTTCATAACGATAATGGTTTACAAGGAAAATGCAGCATGTTGAAAACTAATACAGATTCAAAAATTTAAAGAAAAAGTTGATAATAAAAAGAAAAATCACAAAAATCTACTAATGTAATAAGAGATTTTAACACATTTCTCTAGATAATAAACAAATAATAAGGAAATAGGATATTAACAAGACAATTAACAAACATGACCTAATGTACATATACTGAATGGTGAATCCAACTGATGTAACGAATCTATGTTTTTTATTCAGAAGCATTTATAGAAACTGACCATATACTGGACCATAAATACGTGAAACTTATCAAGAGGAAAGAACAAATCCTTCATCTATTCCATTTATGTTTATTTAAGCACAGACACTTTCAAAACACAATTTCCTTCTGAAATGTCTGTGAAAGAACGTGCTAATATTGTTCTTTCACTAAAGGAGCTATTCACTAGATCAGCTTTGTAGAGCCTTTTCTTTGTTATAATGTTTTATTTTAATTCTCCCTTTCTATTCAAGTGCTATTTGCATATCTGTCACAGTGTGTGGTATCATTCTGAGGCAGAAATGTGAAGGCAGCTGAAAGTAATCACTGATAAAGAAAGATGCTGTCACAGAAAGTTTCAGTTTTATGTCAGTGTACAAAAACTACCCATTAAACCAGGCTGACATGAGTTTGAATCACAACTCTCATGCTTGCTAATCTCTATCATGTGGACAAGTCTCTCTTATTTCAGTGAGTGTTATCTTGGGTAAAATTTGGGTAATGGTATCTTCTTTCCTCTCCCTCCCGTTGTGAGGGTTAGGTCAATAAATGCCTCAAACAGTCCTCTGCCCAGATCGTATGATGTACACTGATGTATGTTTGTTGATGTCAGCTATTACTATCATAATACATGCCCACATCTTAATCACATTTAATTTTAAACATAATATATAATATTTTATTACATTATAAATTTACTGCCAACTTGAAATTTGGGAGAAGAAAGTATATTTAAGTAAATTTTCAAAAGTGGGAGTTCAGATGGAAAACTGACTCTCAAAGGCAATGTCAAGAGTTTTCCATCTCTTGGGTACTTTCTTTTCAAGATGTTCTAGTCAATGCAGCGTGATGTGATCTTAAGTTGTTAGGAAGATGATAAGATAATCTAACTGACCTTTCCACCTTTAAAACCTCTATGATCTTCAGTTACAGGGTTTTTTTTCTTTTTTCTTTTTTTCCCTTTCCCATTTGCATTTATCAGATTTCTGTGAGAACTGACAGCTTTACATTCCATAGCTTATCTTTTCAATCATAGGTCTATTACCCTCTTTCAATATCAATTACTTTTATTTTTTAATTTTTTTCCATTGAGAGGAGTTGGTTTGCTACTCACTTCCCAAATGAATGCAAAATCTGAGAAGGAAAAGAAGCTGCTTATCATTAAAAATATATCACCACGTTGCTTTGTATTGATGGTTTATCTCTAGGCTCAGTTGCACATCTAGTTTCCTCCAATTTTATGTGAGAACATTCCATGTGATCTTTTTTACAGATATTTAACACCATCCTCTTCTACCACTCTTATGCTTTTGGTAAGCTCCTACTGGAATCAGGATTTAGGTTAAAACAGTTACACTAACTCCTGTGTTCCCAAGGCTCACCATGTATAAAAATATCTTGATACAGAAACAATCCACAAAGGAATGTATAAAATGCCAACTAGATTAGCATTTTCTGAAGTCTGACCTCAGAAAACATTACAGATATTTTCTAGACATTTTACTCCCAGTTCCTCTAATAATACTATGAAGTAGTTATTTCCATTACTATTTTAAACGTAAGTAAATACAAAGAGGCTGAGGTTGGAAGTCTTAGTGAGGATCACACACTCAGAGTTGAGGGAATGTTACTTTGATAGAATTTGAACATGAGCATGTCATTTCTCCACCTCCACTAACTCTTTGGGCTAGCTGTTACCAGTTTTGTTCAAGTTCTACATTCCTGTTATTTATGGTGCTTACAACAGCTTTCCGATGGAATAATACTTATGTACAGGTTTTATAGAAGAATCCAATGCATTCTTTCTACTGCAGATAAGTTGGATCACTTTGGTACAACAACACAACCACACTATATACTTTAAGAAAAAGGAAAAATACATGCGATTTACTAATAATTCATATTAAATGTTCAAATGTGTTAAGTAGCATAAATATGGCTACATTCCCAGGTATATACCCCCACAGAAATCATGTAAACAGGGGATTTAAACCTAATAATGCTATTAACATAATATTATATATACACACACATATGTACACACGTATATTATATTAGATAGATACGTAGATATTATCTATAAGTAGATAGAATCTATAGCACAGTTTCTATGCATAAACAGATAATTAATCTATTTAGTGTTACACAATACCACAGCCTAAATCTTACTATGGGCAGTCACATTTCCTTAGAAAAATCCTTGCAGTTTCCTCTTTATTTAAAGTCTTTTTTTTTTTTTTTTAAGGTTTTATTTATTTATTCATTCGACAGAGGTAGAGACAGCCAGCAAGAGAGGGAGCACAAGCAGGGGGAGTGGGAGAGGAAGAAGCAGGCTCATAGCAGAGGAGCCTGATGTGGGGCTCGATCCCACAACACCGGGATCACTCCCTGAGCAGAAGGCAGACACTTAACCGCTGTGCCACCCAGGCGCGCCCTTTATTTAAAATCTTACACTTATCAATAACTTCAGTAAAATTATTCTTTCAGCCTTCATAAAAGACACCTCTTTGAAAAACCACATTCATAAGGTAAGATATTTTTGAGTCACCTTTAAGAGTTTGTATTTTCAAGGATTTTATCATTATTAATTAGTTAGCTTGTTAAATGTTCCTACGAAAGAAAACATTACCAATGTCCTGGCATTGAACAATGAAAAAAAAAGGTGAATTCTCTAGGTTTCTCACACTAATTCAGTTTCTTAAATCATTCAAAACTGACTACTAGTATACACAATACTGCTAGTTCATAAATTTATTCACATAATTTTAACAATGTTTAAAGAACCAAAGTGTATTTAAATTTGTATTATTTTGACTTCCCTAACCCAAAACTTTCTACAAAACCAATTTTATACACATGCCCAAGTAGGAGCCAATTCAGATTTAGTCTACTAGGTTTATAATAAGTTTATATCACTTGAGAGACCCCCTTTAAGAACATGAATACAAAATTAGACCAAAAGTTAATGTCTATTTGCCAATAAAATATTAATAACAAATTATAAGTTATAAAATGTTGTCAAGTACTACAATATCTCAAGACCAAAAGATAAAATAAAAGAACAGAAAGATCTTTCTTTTGGCACTGCTGATCAAAAACTTTTCTATTTTTGACAGTTTAGAAACGTTTCAACTTTATAGCACATTATTGGTAAAATCATATATATTCTTAGAATTGTAAATTTTGAAATGATAACCATTTTCTTTTTTATATGAATTGTTATAAAGACCTGTTTTGTATTAACTAGAGGTTTGTGCTCTATAAAAAAGAACTGTAATAAATACTGTCATGCATAACATTTGTAGTGAGTTGAATTATGTTCCCCAAAGATATGTTCAAGTCCTAATTCCTAGTACCTGTGAATATGCTCTTGTTTGGAAATTGGGCCTTTGCAGATATAATCAAGTTAAGATGAGGTTATACTGGGTTAGGGTAGACCCTAAATTTTGTGCCTAGTGTGTTTATGAGAGAAAGAGAGAGATTTGGACCCAAAGACAGAGGACACAGGCTCAGAGGCAAAGACATGTGAAAACAGAGGCGGAGGCTGGAGTAGTCCATCTACAAGTCAAGGAACACCAGAGCCAAATGAAGCTAGGAAGAGGCAAGAAAGGGCTCTTCCTGAGAGCATGACACTGCTGAAACCTTGATTTTGGACATCTAGCCTGCAGAACTATGACAGAATACACTTCTGTTGTTTTAAGCTAACCAGTTCATGCTAATTTGTTGTAGCAGCCCTAAGAAACTGACACAGAAACCATCAAAAAGGAGAGCTTCAATACTAAGTGTAGTGGTTTTAAAATATGTTTACAAATGCTTTTATATTCTTCCCATTCAACACATGCAGCCTACTTTTCTTTTCCTTGAGTGTGGGCCAGATTTAGTGACTCACTGTTAAAGCTTAGAATAAAGCAAAAGCAGTGTGAGACTTTGGGGACAAGTTATAAAAAGCATTGCAACTTCTTCATTGCTTTCTCAGATCACTTGCTGTGGGGTAAACCAGTGGCTGGGTCATAATGACACTCAGGGAGCCCTGTGGAGAGGCCTGGGTAATGAGAATCTGAAACCTCCTGCCAACAACCATGTGATTAAACCATTCGGGAAGCAGATCCTCTAGCCCCAGTCAGGTCCTGACTGAAGACTCAAGACAGACCAGAGCTGGAGTGCACAACTAAACTGTTCTTGGACCCCAGACCCTCAGAGTCTGTGTGAAATAGTAACTGCTTGTCATTTTATGCTACTAAATTTGGGATAAGTCATTATGAAATGATAGATAGAACTAATAACCCAAATACATTCCTGTCAAGAAAAAAGTTTTTGTTTTCATATATTAAAAACTTTAATAACAATCTAATATACTTTGATTTTATAAGTCTGATGATTAGGAGATCTTCCACAGACTTGTTTTTGGGTCTCAATATATTTTAAGTTTTTATTTAAATTCTAGTTAGTTAACATTCAGTGTAATATTAGTTTCAGGTGTCAATATATCTTGCACCTTGAACTCTGGCCAGAACATTTGTATCATGATAGGAAAATTCCTGGAAGCCCTTGATACAATGAGATGGCTAACAATTACTTAGATATGTGCCTGAGTGAGTGCAAACTGCATAAATATATCTTTCTAAACTCAATGTAAAAGTATGCCAACTCAATAACCCTTTAGACAAATCTACAAAATACTTGTTGCTACTCCACTGGTATTCTATAGGAAATAAGGAGAGAGTGATAGGAATAAAAGTGGAATAAGATAGTAGTTCTAATTGATTATGGTCAAAATATCTCATTTTACAAATTAAAACAAACAAACTTGTGACCAGGTAAACAGATTACTAAGGCCCCTTTCTAGAGCTGAGAATGAGGCCCTTCAGGAGAGGCACCCTAAAGCTTCTGTTTCATTAGCTTCACTATATACCTCTTGGTCCAAAATGTTTTAAAAGCTATATATTTTACCCTGCGTGTATAAAACCCTAAAGTGATATTATATCCATTAAGTTTCTAAAACTACTGAAGGTCAATATAAGGCTATTTTCATAACTTTGTGAAAATCAAAACACAAGACTTAACTAGAATGTGAAATGAATATTAAATGGTATTTTAAATATGTTACAACAAGCTCTGATTCTTATAAAAATAACTACCACAGAAATGAGCATGCCAAATATTTAAACTCATTTGCTTTTAATTGTTTTCTGCTGAATGATGAAATGTAGAAAAGAGGAAATGCCATCTGCTAGTTCATATTTTCAAGAAATGATAAAGAGTTGCCCGATCACCCCCTTTTCATAGTGCTGCCTCAGCATTAAAATGTGCATGACAACAGATTTCATACTAAGGAAAAAGAGTGTTTAGAATAGAAGAAAGAATTAAGTTGTTTTTTTTCTCTCTCTCTCTCTCAGTACAAAGAATATATAAAAATGTAAGTAATAAAGCAAATACTAATATTTGAGATACATTAAAATATAAAAAATAATACAAAATAGTTGGTCAGTTTCCACTTTGCCTTATAAAGTGTTTGGAAGTCATCACTCTCATCTAAACAGTAAGAAAAAAAAAACTGAACATAAAATCAATTCTTCTTAGATCAACTACAGAGTTGAAGTTACAGGGCAAACCACCACCCCAAACACTGGAGAGACAGGTAAATATAGACAATCACAACTTACTTGGAGCTGAAGCCACTGGTAGGAACATTAAAGTGGTAACTGATGAGTTGCGGGAGACTGAATGTAAACTAGCTTGATAGGTAAAACCTAGGGGCTTTGTCTTGGGCAGTGGATCCAAACTTTGGAGAATTTTACTTGCAAGTGCCCACCAGGTTCTCATGGTAAAGATCAAAGAAAATTCCTCTCATGCTTTGGGAAGAGGGAGGGGAAAATAGCCATTCTAAAATATGTCTAGGAAATAGTATTTATTTTGAAATACCCCAAACATTCTGTGATTAGGGGCTACCCCTAAGGGAAAATACTCTGCTAGAGTCTTGTGTGGCAAATATGTAGAACAATTAGATAGCTCAAGACCTCCTGTTCTTTCTGTCTCACATAGGGGAGAAAAAAGGAGCTAGGAAACTCTTTTAAGGTTCACACCTAGGTACTCTGGCTCATTAAAAATAGAGAGATCTTATCATATATTTATAGAATGCTTTTTCTCCTCAATGCCTTATCACCACTTCAACAATATAATAAAATGAATTGCAACTAAGAGAGCTGCAAATTACAGTCTCTATTTGAGAAGAAGTGTTAATAAGGGAAATCCAAAGAAAAAAGGAGATACAAAAACAGGGATATTAGAAATTGAAGCCTCTGATACCTCCTGCTATAGCAAACATTAAACACAGCCTAACTCCCAGCAAGTTAAAAATAAAACCACACATGAAAAGCCCTTTCACTTCAGTTCCTATTATTATCATGTCCAGCCTTCAACAAAAAATTAAAGGTTTGCTAAAAGGCAGGAAAACAAACAAACAAACAAACATGGTATGGAGAGACAAAGCTAATAGTAAAACCAAACTCACATGGTAGAGATTTTGTAATTGTCAGGCAGGAAATTTTAAATCACTGTAGTTAATATGCTGAAGGTGCAGATAAAAAAAAAAAACAAACACAAACATGGGCAAAATGCAAGAACAGATAGGTAATATAAGTAAAGATATGTAAACTCTAAGAATCAAAAGGAAATGCTAGAAATTAAAAACATAACACAACTAATAAATGCCTTTGATGGGCTTAACAGTAGACTGGACAAAACTGAGGAAAGAAACAGTGAACTTGAACGTATGTGAATAGAAATATACCAATCTGAAATGCAAAAAGAAAAAAAAAATCAGACTGTCCATGAACCATGGGATAATTATAAATAGTGTAGCATGTGCATAATAGGAATACCAGAAGAAGTGGTGGAGAAAGGAGAAGACAAATCAAAATAACAACTGAAAGTTTCAAAGTTTAATGACAGATGCCAAACCACAGATCCAGGAAACTTAAAACTAAGCAGGATAAGCATCAAGATATCTACACATAGACATATCATATTCAAAATGCAGAAAATAACAAAGAGAAAATCTTGATTGAGGCTAGAGAATAAAAAATACCTTACCTTAGAAGAGAAAAGGTAAGAATTAGATAAAGATTTTCTTCAAAAATCATGCAACGAGAGTGAAGTACTTAAAAGTGTTAAAGAAAAAAAAAAAACTAGAATTCTGTATGCAGCAAAATTTACCTTCATTTTGAAGAAGAAATACAGACTTTCTCAAAATAAATAAAAAACAAAAAGTAAGGGATTTTGTTGTCAGTAAATTTGACTTGCAAGAAATGTTAACCAAAGTTCTTCAGAGAAGGAAAATGATACAGGTCAGGAACTCAGAACTATATAAAGAAAGGAAGAGTGGTAGAGAATGAACACAATGAAGGTAAAACTTTTATTTTTCTAATTCTTAGCTGATCTAATAAAAACTGTCTAAAATATTAATAGCAACCTTTTATTAGGTGATTACAGGTTATGGATAAGTGAAACCAATGATAGCAACGTTACAAGATGGGAAGGAGGAAGGAATAGGAAGCACTGTGTTCAAGGTAGCTATACTATCTGTGAAGTGGTAGAGAGTGGTAGAGTATTACTTGATAGTGAACTCTGATTATGTATGAATGTATATTGCAAACTCTAGAAATAATTTTGAAGCAGGTATAATAGATATTTAAGAAAAGGGAGAAAATGGAATCATATGAAATGCTTAATTAAAAAGACCTTTGCCCCTTGAAGAATAACACTTTGTGAAGATTCAGATGGCAACAGTGTGAACTTCTAAGCTTGGTACTATGTAAATGAGATTTTAATTGAGAGAAAGACAGTTTTTACCATGTCCTTATAATTATTTGTAGTTATATTCTTTAGAATCATTTCCATTTTCTAATGTGGTAATGACTTTGGCTCAGAAAATACTAAGAAAAAGATGTCTTCTGGCTCTCAACTCAATCATAGCATTGACTAATGGTTTTCTGAACACTCCTATCTATTCCCATGTTGAAAAGGTCATAAAGATCATCTTTCAAGATCTTAGAATCTGGATTATAGGTGATAGACCTATTCCTTTTTCTAAATTATAAAACAATTAGGATATTTTATATAAACATGGGGCACAGCTAATGTTCTACCCTACATGTCTGCATGACTGATGGAAATCTCTATTAGTTTTCACTCAGAATTTTCCAGAAAGAAAACACAAAAATGATGATGTTGACCAGAAATTAAAAAAATATTTTATACTCCCCTAGAGTCTTCTTGTGAACTCTTATAGCCCGTTTTTAACTTCAACTATAGCATTTCCATCTTTAAACTCATATGATATCTATTTCTAAATACGTCCTTTAGATATAAGTTGTGATCTCTTTATTATGGTTGAGGGCAACATTCATTAATATCTGTATCTCCTACTTAACCCAATATAAGCATTTTTATAAACAGGTGTTCAATAAGTATTTATGGACTGCATGGATGAATTCTCAGTAAGCTAATCCCAAGAACTGTTCAGTGACCCTTATTCTGCAGAAGGAATTGTGATAGATATGTGTCAAGCTCAGAGTACCTTTATTCACGGATCTTACATTCAATTAAGAGGGAAGACAGATATCAAGAAGCAAATATAAAAACAAAACTAAGAAAAAAAACATGCTACCATTTACTCACAAAGCTGCCTTAAGAAGCAAATACATATTGTTAAATGAAAACTGACTGATCAGGTCATTCATTGGTAGCTGATTCCTTCTAGAAAATATATCAAACACAATGACCTTTGTTTAAGATATCTTACTTAGATCAGGCCTCTACCCTCCTCTATAGCCTCATCTTCGATTACTTCTCAGTTCATTCATTTCGTTCATTTATGAATTAAAAAAAATATTTATTTATTACCTTTTAAATGTCAGGCATTATTTTAAGCACCAATGATATAGCTAGTGAAAAACAGAGCAAGATTTCTGCTCCTATGGAGCTTATATTCCAATGTGTGCATGGGACAGGGGTGGAAGACTTGGAATGAATGAAATGAGGAATCACACTAGTAAATATGTACATAAGTTAATGGAGATACAGGTAATGATTAGGAATTAAATGGGAGTAAAAGGACAGAAAGTGACTTGTAGTGTTACTCTAGTTGTGTTTTGGGAGATGGCATTCCTTTTTTTTTTTTTTTTAATTTTAATTTTTTTAAATTTTTATTATATTATGTTAGTCACCATACAGTACATCCCTGGTTTTTGATGTAAAGTTCGATGATTCATTAGTTCCATATAACACCCAGTGCACCATGCAATACGTGCCCTCCTTACTACCCATCACCAGCCTATCCCATTCCCCCACTCCCCTCCCCTCTGAAGCCTTCAGTTTGTTTCTCAGAGTCCATAGTCTCTCATGTTTCATTCCCCCTTCTGATTACCCCCCCTTTCTTTATCCCTTTCTTCCCCTACCGATCTTCCTAGTTCTTATGTTTCATAGATGAGAGAAATCATGATAATTGTCTTTCTCTGCTTGACTTATTTCACTGAGCATTATCTCCTCCAGTGCCGTCCATGTTGCAGCAAATGTCAAGAACTCATTCTTTCTCATAGCTAAGTAATATTCCATTGTACATATGGACCACAACTTCTTAATCCAGTCATCTGTTGAAGGGCATCTCGGTTCTCTCCACGATTTAGCTATTGTGGACAATGCTGCTATGAACATTGGGGTGCATATGGCCCTTCTCTTCACTACGTCTGTATCTTTGGGGAAAATACCCAGTAGTGCAATGGCTGGATCATACGGTAGCTCTATTTTTAACTTTTTAAGGGACCTCCACACTGTTTTCCAGAGTGGCTGTACCAACTTGCATTCCCACCAACGGTGTAAGAGGGATCCCGTTTCTCCACATCCTCTCCAGCAATTGTAGTTTCCTACCTTCTCAATTTTTGCCATTCTAACTGGTGTAAGGTGGTATCTTAGTGTGGTTTTGATTTGAATTTCCCTGATGGCTAATGATTTTGAACACTTTTTCATGTGTCTGTTAGCCATTTGTATGTCATCATTGGAAAAGTGTCTGTTCATATCTTCTGCCCATTTTATGATTTGTTTATTTGTATTTGTATCTCGTGTATTGAGTTTGAGAAGTTCTTTGTAGATCTCAGATACTAGTCTTTTATCTGTAGCATCATTTGCAAATATATTCTCCCATTCCGTGGGCTGCCTCTTAGTTTTTTTGACTGTTTTCTCAGCTGTGCAGAAGCTTTTTATCTTGATGAAGTCCCACAAGTTCATTTTATCTTTTGTTTCTCTTGCCTTTGGAGATGTGTCATGAAAAAGGTTGCTTTGGCCGATGTCATAGAGGTTGCTGCCATGTCCTCCTCTAGGATTTTGATGGATTCCTGTCTCACATCGAGGTCTTTCGTCCATTTGGAGTTTATTTTTGTGTATGGTGTGAGAGAGCGGTCAAGTTTCATTCTTTTGCATGTAGCTGTCCCATTTTCCCAGCACCATTTATTGAAGAGACTGTCTTTTTTCCACCGGATGTTTTTTCCTACTTTGTAAAAGATTAGTTGCCCAAAGATCTGAGGGTCCATTTCTGGGCTCTCTATTCTGTTCCATTGGTCTATGTGTCTGTTTTTGTGCCAGTACCATGCTGTCTTTGTGATCACAGCTTTGTAGTATAGCTCGAAATCCGGCATTGTGATGCCCCCAGCTTTGTTTTTCCTTTTCAGCAGTTCCTTGTTGATTCAGGGCCTTTTCTGGTTCTATACAAGTTTAAGGACTATTTGTTCCAGTTCTTTGAAAAATGTCATTGGTATTTTGATCGGGATAGCATTGAAAGTGTAGATTGCTCTGGGTAGCACAGACATTTTAACTATGTTAGTACTTCCGATCCATGAGCATGGAATATTTTTCCATCTTTTTGTGTCTTCTTCAATGTCTTTCAAGAGTGATGTATAGTTTCTAGGATATAGATCCTTTACGTCTCTGGTTAATTCCAAGGTAATATTTGGTTTTTGGTGCTATGTAAATGGGATGGATTCCCTAATTTCTCTTTCTTCAGATGGCATTCCTGATTAGGTATACCTGGAACAGCAACCCAAATGTAAAAGAGAGACTCATCTGTTCCATATAGGTACAGGGTATGAGCATTCTGGGCAGCGAGAATTGCCAGTTGGTCAAAATACACTGAAATAAGTATTCTTATCTGAAATGAAAGGCGGACAAACATGATAGTAAAGGTGAAGGATCCTGCAGCTCTAATACATGGCTTCCTTTCATATTACTAGTGATTATTACTAGCATTTACCTTCTAAGTATAAAACTGAGTGGACTTTCTGAAATTCTGAAAGGAGAAATATCTACTTGGTAAAAACAATTAGTTATTTTCTATGAGCAAATTGAAAGTGATACAGTGATAGAGTATTTTAATCTCTGAGGGGCACAAAGATAAAAATGAAAGCCGAAGAGTAGTTGACTGACATGGTTGTGGAAAATTTTAATACCAAACTTGTTAATCATAATAAGCAGATAGGAGTTTTTGACTCAAGCAAGATGGATTTCGGGTATATTGAAGATAACTGTAGCAGAATGACCTACTGCAGAATTTGAGTTTACTGTGTAAGATAAATTCTCACCTGCTGTTGGAAGCCAAAATCTTTTTTTTTATAAAGATTTTATTTATTTATTTGACAGAGAGAGACAGCCAGCGAGAGTGGGAACACAAGCAGGGGGAGTGGGAGAGGAAGAAGCAGGCTCCCAGCAGAGGAGCCTGATGTGCGGCTCAGTCGCAGAACACCGGGATCACGCCCTGAGCTGAAGGCAGACGCTTAACAACTGAGCCACCCAGGCGCCCTTGGAAGTCAAAATCTAAAACTATTTTGAAAATACTCTTTTATAGTTAGGAATATGTGAACTGTCCATAGAAAAATCTCTTAAGATTCATCAAGTCAAATAGGGCACTAAAAATAATGAGAAAGAGAATGTTATTTGAAATGTTACTATGAAAGTTATATGACTAAATTCATCAGATGTTTGAAAATGTAAGAATTATTTCAAATTATAAGCCTAAAACTCTATTTTGTAAAATTTGTTAGATTTTTCTTCTGAGGGGAGTAGGAAGAGGGTTTGTGTGGTGCTCTAGAAAAATGGGAAGGTATATTGATACATGATTTGCTTACACTGAACTAGTTTTGATGATAGTGTTTTCTTATAACTATTATATCTTTATACCTTTTAAGTCAATTTAATGAAAAGCAGCTTTCTTCTTTATTGAGAGCAAACAACGAACTACCAAATTAAAGTAACAAAATTATTCATAACTCTGAACCCTAACTTAGATCCTTTACTCTAGTCATAGAGGATCTTTCCTTTAAAAGACAAAAACAAAAACCAAACAAATACAAACTCATGCAAAAGTATTCTACAGACAGCTTCCCCATTTCAGTCTCAAGTTCTATAATCCAGAAACTAGATTAAGCGGAAAAAACTTACATAAAAAGGGAATAACTTATCATAATATTTATATTTTAAAACTTTTGTTCAAAATCTTCATGGTACAATCCTTTTGATTTTAGACCTTGAACATAAGAAGAATGTGTATTAAAAAGAAATTACAAAGAGCTATGGCAATTAGAAACGACTAGCAAACCCTGAGCCCCAGCCTATAATGTTTCTACTAAAATGCCAATTTTAAGTTCAGCTGTGGCATGCCATTAGCACTACTACTGTGATTTCCATTCACACTCCATTTTTCTAAAGACCACTTGATTCTCTCTACATCCCATTCCAAAAAATACAGGTTTGACTACAATTCTTAGCATAGCATTCAGTCACCACACACAATGGACTTCCACGATACCTTATTATGGTCAAATAGAATGGCTGGATGGAGTTCAAATCCATGATTATTTATTACTGCTAGTTAGACATTTGCGAGCCAAAATCACAGGGAGGGTAATCTAATCAAATAATTAAAAGTTTCTACTGGAGGCTACTGTCAAAGAAGGGGTTGGATGTTTCCTTAGAATTAGTAGCAATCCAAAATTTCCTAAGCACCATTTGCTTTGCCCTCAGCATTACATTGCTTTAGAATACAGCAGATATAGATCGACTTCATTAGTTGTTTCTTAACAAAATATTGTCTCAAAATGTTTCACTTGGCAATAAAACATATTTATTGGTCATTTCTGTATGAAAAACTTCTCCCTCAACTTCAACTTAACCATATTCTACATTAATTCAGCAAGTGCGTATTGAGCATTTATGTTCCACTCATAATACCAGAAGCAGTAAGCAAACCATACTTTCAATGAATAGTCCAAACAAGAAATATTGATTAAGTAGTTTCATTTGGCATTGCAATTCCTTTTTCTTATACCTGAAATTGGCACTATGAAACCTGCACTCAAATTGAATTACTTTATTGTTACACCCAATTCTCTGAAAGACTATCCAAACAAGACCCCAAATCTGTACAATACAGCTATTTAACTTCTCAGGACTTTTTCTTACTAATTGTAAATCACTTTACATAAATCTATAAGCATAGGAGTTTTCATGGCTGTTAAATAAGCCGCTCAACTGAAGTGTCTTCCAAATCCTGTATATATTTTTCATATAATGTTAAACTCTTATTGACCTTAATAGGAGGCAACAACTGTATTCTTCACAAGAAAAGTGAAGACATGTTAACTTACTAACTTAATTTCTGCTGGTACAACCATTGATGTGTAACAGGAATACTTCAAGCAAAGAACAATAATAGGAAGCTGCAAATTGAGACGAGTAGAACTCTGTAATTTTGTATAAATTAAAGGTGACTGGATTCCCCCTAATTAAAAAAAAGGAAGACTGATACTTTTTATTAAAATGTTAATGCCTTGTCCAAGTATTGATAATACTTTTTTTCTAATTGTTCTCCTCTGCCTAATTTAGTGACTTTTCCTAGCATAATGTTATAATCAATCTAAAATTATTGTTATGCTCAAATACATTAATGTTGTATTAATTGGTCGAAAATGCCCATCGTGGGGTGTCTGTGTGGCACAATAGGTTGGGCATCCAACTCTTGGTTTTGGCTCAGGTTGTGATCTCAGGATCGTGAGATAGAGCCCCTTGTTGGGCTCTGTGCTGAGTTCAGAATCTCTCTCTCCCTCTATCCCTCCCCTCCTCACTTTCTCTCAAATAAATAAATACATCTTTAAAAAGTATAAAAATAAAATGCCCATCTCATTCATTCAAAAAGTTCAAAAAAAAAGAATAACATCCTACATTTCCATTAATAAAAAAAATTGGTAAATAAATTGTGGTGTTTAATGGAATACAATATAAAACAGAGATTAACAAAGCATAATTATACACCAACATAGATAAATCCCATACACAGTTTTTTAAAATTTTTAAAAAATTTCTTTAATAATAATTTTTATTATGTTTTTAATATTTTATGTTAGTCACCATACAGCCATACATACAGTTTTTAACAAGCCAGGCAACTTTTATGATTCTATTCATATAGAGTTCAGAAGCAGATATACCTAGTCTATAAGTGCACAAATCAAGACAGTGGTTGTCCTTGAAAGGTGGGTAATGATGCCTGAACTAAGACACAGTTCCTTAGAAAGCTGAGTTGGGACCAGTTTCTGAAAGACTCTAAAAATAAGGGAGGAAAAGAAATTATTAAGCAGGAAATTGAAAAAAATTAAAATGGAAGAATGATAAATCTTCAGTAAAAATGGAACAAGTCAGAAAAGGGAGGGATAAGCTCTGACTCCACTGGAATAGTTCACTTGATATGACCATAGGTATTGAAGCAAAGGAATGTTGTGTATGAAAACCAGAGAAGGCTTAGTTATGAATGTAAGGACAGAAGAAGGGAAGGAAATAAACAAATTTTCTGTTTCAGATCTGAGTTCCAGGAAGAACAGCGATAGTAATCAGTAAATAATAAAGCTTTCAATAGGATCTCTGAGAAAAAGAGAAGTAAATATTCAAATCATAAAATGTCTCTTTAAATGGATCTGCCCTTAGAATAAATCTTAAAACAAAGAAAAATGAATCTATTTTCTAACAAAGAAGGGCTACGAAATTTTCTCCTGATGCTCAGTCTTTTCCAATTTTTTTTGTGATCACGAATATCAAGACTGCAATTAGTTCTCTCTCCCTTCTCTACTAAGCCAGTAAATTCGTTAGAAACCATCTTAATAAATCTGCTGCCTAGCACAATATAAAAGCTCAATAAATGAAGATATTGCCTAAGACTAGGGTCATTCTCTAATTTCCTTACCAAATGAGGGAGGTTAAAACATTTGGGGTGCTGACAACTATCTAGAACTCTTTAGCACCCAGGCAAAAGAAATCGTTCTGTCCCTGTTTTCAATGGAGCCTTCAAAATAATCCCTGAGATACTTAAGACTTGCTTACTGCCTTCTGCCTGTCTCCCTCAATTCATCTCTACTGGGTAACTTCAAACTGAACTCTTTATGAAGTTTCTAAAGTTAAACAGTCTTCAAGTTGAAATACTTTTTTTGCCATGCAAATTTTCTTCCATAGTCCAAATTTGCCCTGAATAATACACATAGTTGAAATATTTTTTTGTATTTGATACCTGACTCTCATTAATCAAAAACAGTAATTATTCTGTATCCGTCAAATTTACCTCTAGATCATGAGTTGATCTTTGAGTTAACTCACCCCCAGTAGTTCCAGAAATGAATAATGATTATTTTATCTTTGCATTCAGAAAAGTAATTTCTGAGACTTTCACCTCAAGACAACTGTGCAGAAATCCCATATATTTTCCATGTAAGAAGATAATGTAATGATAGATTTCCACTGAGTTGAATTGTGCAGCCTTGTACTGAACGAAATAATTGGATATATTTAAGGGGTATAATATTTAATTTTTAAAACATATTTCTCAGTGAGCTGGGAATTCATTCCATAATTTAAACTTCCACTCCCCTGCCCCTCCCCCTCCTTTTTTTCTTTCAGGCTTAAAAATATGTCCTGTTAAAAGACTTCTGCCTTGTCAAAATTTGACATCTTCCATTTCTTTTGCATGTACTCCTGCAATACAAGGGAGATAATCTTTTAGCAGACATATTGGTAGAGGTGAATTTAAATGTCAGTTTTTCAGTGTGTGGATATCAGGAGTGTATGTATTTGTGATTATTATATTGTCTTGATATATTAACTCCTTTATCATTATATAATGACCTTCTTTGTCTATTGTTACCATTTTCAGCTTAAAGTCTTATTTTATCTAAGCATAAGACTTTTTTGTTTGTTTTTTGGTTCTGTGTGTGTTTTGTTTGTTTGTTTGTTTATTGCTACCATTTGTTTGGAGCAACTTATTTCACACTTTCACCCCTTCAATTTGCGTCTATTTGTCTTTAGAGCTGAGATGAATCTCCTGAAGGCAGCATATAGTTGAATCTTGTTTTTTAAACCATCCAGCCACTCTGTGCCTGTTGACTGGTGAATTCAATTTATTTACAGTTGGGCTGATTATTGATATACGAGAACTTACTACAGCCATTTTATCTCTTGTTTGCTAGTTGTTTGATATTTTCTTTTTCTTTGCATTTCTGTTTACCCTTTTAGGTTGGTGGTTTTCTATGATAATCTGCTCAGTTTCCTCCTTTCTTATGTTTTGTGTCTTTAGGTTTTGTTTTGTGCTTACCATGAGGTTTACATAAAACACCTCATAAATAAAGTAGTCCTTTTCTGTTAAGAGCAACTTATCTTTAATTGCCTATACAGGTGCTAATCATTTTCCTTCTCCTTTTTACATTTTCACTGTCACAAATCATCTCTTATGCTCTGCGTTATAAACTTGTAGTAGCATTAGTTATTTATGTTTTCTTCTTTTAATCTTCATGCTATAATTGCTTAATACCCTATTCTAAAATTGAATTGCAATTTCCTGTTTCTGTTACCTTACTCAAAGTTTAGTGTACTTTTGCCTTTTCATTTCAGTTAGAGGAGCTCCTTTCAACACTTCTTGTGAGGCAGGTCTAGTGGTGCTAAACTGCCATAGCTTTTGTTTTCTGGGAAAACCTTTATTTCTCCTTCATGTCTGAAGGATAACTTTGCTGGATAGTATATTCTTTTTTTTTTTTTAAGATTTTTTAAAATTTATTTATTCGACAGAGAGAGACAGCCAGTGAGAGAGGGAACACAAGCAGGGGGAGTGGAAGAGGAAGAAGCAGGCTCTTAGTGGAGGAGCCTGATGTGGGGCTCGATCCCAGAATGCAGGGATCACGCCCTGAGCCAAAGGCAGACGCTTAACAACTGCGCCACCCAGGTGCCCCTGGATAGTATATTCTTGGTTGGCAATTTTTATCCTGAATATGTCAAGCCACTCTCTCCTAGCCTATACCTTCTTCTTCTTCTTTTTTTTTTTTTTTTAAAGATTTTATTTATTTATTTGACAGAGAGAGAGAGACAGCCAGCGAGAGAGGGAACACAAGCAGGGGGAGTGGGAGAGGAACAAGCAGGCTCCCAGCGGAGGAGGCCCGATGTGAGGCTCAATCCCAGGACCCTGGGATCATGCCCCAAGCTGAAGGCAGATGCCTAAGGACTGAGCCACCCAGGTGCGCGCTTAGCCTATATAGCTTCTTCTGAGAAATCTGATAATCTAATGGGGGTTCCTTTGTAGGATACTCTCCCACCCCACCCCGACAGCCTACTTTTAAGATTGTTTCTTTATCACTGACTTTTGACAGCCTCATTATAATGTATCTTGGAGAATATCTTTTTGCATTGAGATAGTAAGGCAATTGTTTAGCTTTGTGGACTTGTATGTTGAGTTCTTTACCCAGGTTTTGGAAAGCTGTTATTTCTTTGAATAACCTCTCTGTCCCCTTCTCCTGGCATAAACCAGTTTCACAGCTCGTTTTCATCAAAGCATATATTTCTAAACCACAAAATAATACTTTTAGTGACGTTTTGGTTTGAACTGTAGTCTAGTATCCTGATAAATTCAAGAGCTTGTCACATATCTATATCTGTATCTATATCTATCTATCATCTGTGTATATATTGTCTGAAATTGTGTATGTCATCCTTCAGTTATCTAGGATCAACTTGATTTCACTGTGAACTTTATATTGGAAAGATACTCTTTAGTATGACACAGTAATATTTGAAACCTTGAAATCCAGGACTGGCAATATGTTTCCAAAGCCTCGTATGAGGAATTATCAATAGAGAAGATTGTTTCCTTATAGGCCATTTCTCTAGGGATAACTATCTAAATCAGAAGGAAATACCTAGTCAGAGCAATTTATCCTTATAATTATCTACTTTTAAATGATAGCCCTAGAGCAAATCCAGAGGGCATTTCACTTGCACTTCCAAACATTTAATAATCAGACCTTTATGGCCTATCTATACTTTTATTGGTCATATATGTATTATACTTCTACAATTTTTAAAGCTCTTTTGAGGAACTAAAAATACACATTTATCTTTGCCTCTTTACTAATTTCAAAAAACTTTAATAGAAGAAAAATAATTGGGGCACCTGGGTGGCTTGGTTGGTTAAGTGTTTGACTCTTGATTTTGGCTCAGGTTATGATCTAAGGGTCGTGAGATCAAGTCCCACACTGGGTTCTGTGCTGGGTGTGGAGACTGCCTAAAATTCTCTCTCTCCCTCTTCCTCTGCCCCTCCCCCCACCACTTGCATACATGTGCTCTGTCTCACTTAAAAAAAAATAAACTGATCATATGTTTAAAAAAGAATAATGACATCATCGAATGATTTTTAAATTGTGATAAGATACATATAATGTAAAATTTAACCATTTTTGAATGTACTATTCAACAGTGTTAAGTATACTCACATTGCTATACAAGAACCTCCAGAGCTCTTGTAAAACTTAATTTCTATACCTATAAAACAATGAATCCCCATTCTCCTTACCCCTAGCCTCTGGAAATCACCATTCTACTTTTCCTTTATGAATTTGACTCCTCTAGGTATCTCATAGAATTGGAATTATACAATATTTATATTTTTCAACTGGCTCATTTCACTTAGCACAATGTCTTCAACATTCATCCATGTTGTAGCATGTGTCAGACCAAATGCAATTTCTGCTAGCATTTTATTTCCTTCTAGTCATATTTATACACATTTTACATTTTTTCACATAAAGATTTTGCTTTCTGCTTTATTCACTTAATGTAGGAGGTATTTTCTTACGTTTAAAAATGTCTTGAGGGGCATGAGAAGTTTTCTTTAAACAAACAAAGCCTTAGAAGTATGATTTTAAATAACTGTATGCATAGTTTTACATTGTGAGTTTGCTACTTCCCCCACTCATTTTTCTCCTTGTTTGCCTATTTATTTTGAATCCAGATTCAATCTATAACTTTAATTTGGGAGATGAATTTGTACATATGTTAGCATAAATAAGTTTTTAGCACATGTTTATCCTTTGACTCATTATTTTATTAAAAAATGACTTGAGAACATATGCTATGTGTGAGGCACTTGCAAAGTACTATAGATACAATGCTAGGAAATAATATAAAATACAAAGCTCCTGCTCTCATTGAGACCAGTTTTGTAGGGAAGACATATAAATCAAATAGTTATTTGAACATATCTAAGAGTGCAGTTATGGCAAGGGCTAAAGGTAAAGGCAAATTAAGATATGAGTCTATAGAAGAGTAACAGTAATCATAGAGATCATAAAAAGCTTCCCTAAAGGAGTGAAACTTGAGTAGATATTTAAAGAATGAGTAGGAGTTAGTGAGATGAAAAGGATAAGGAGGAATATTTCAAGCAGAGGAAACGGCATGTACAAGACCTCTGGTGAAAGGAAGTAGATTAGTGAAAAGAAATGAAAATAGATTGACATGTCAAGAGGGCAGAGCATGGGGTAGGAAGACTGGAGAGATAAGAAGGGCCCAAACACACTGCAGGCTCTTAGGCCATGGAAAACCACTCAAGTGTTTTAAGTGAAGGGCTTCAATTTTGAATTTATGCTGAGGGATACTCATACTGGTGAAGGAGCAGAGATTGGATTGGAGGGCAGCCACCATGAATGCAGAAAATCTGGTTAGAAAACTAATTTTGTAGTCCAAAGAAGTGATGGGCACCTCTACTGATGGTGGTAGTAATAAAGATGCAGAAAAGTGGATGGAGATAAAGATTTGTAATCCACACAACTGGATGGATGGTGAGGGAGAGGGAAGTGTCAAGATTGATTCTTTGGATTCTGGGTTGCACAACTGGCGAGATGGTGGTACTGCTTGAGAGAACTTAGAGTAGATTTACAGGGAGGAAGATGATTGGTTTAGTATGGGACATGTTCAGTTTTAGCTGTCTTTGAGACATCCAATAAGAGATGGCCAAAAAGGCAACTGGTTATGAACGTCTAAAGCTCATACATAAGGTGTTACCTTAACAATTACTGGGTTTTGTTTTCTTATTGTTTTTACAGCTATGCTGTTTTGCCATGTAGGCTACATGGTTTATATTATCATTTACAATGATTTAGAGCAGCGATTAGGAAACATTTTCTTTTATTATCATTTACAACGATTTAGAGGAGTGATTAGGAAACTTTTTCTAAAATGACCAGATAATAAATATTTTAGGCTTGTGGGATATATGGCTGCTGTGCAAGTATTCAACTCTGTCCTAGCAGCAATGAAAACATAGATAGTATGCAAATGAATGGGAATGACTGTGCTCCAATAAAACCTTATTTATAAAAACAAGCTGCCAGTGTTGAGCTGTAGTTTGCTCATCATTATTTAGAAAAGTTATCACACTGTGGCCACCTGAGTAGCTCAGTTGGTTAAGCATCTGACTCTTGATTTCATGATCTCAGGGTTGTGGGACTGAGTTCCGAGTTAGGCTCTGCAGTTAGTGCGAAGTCTGCTTCTTTGCCTCTCTCTCTCCCTCTGTCCCTACCCCTGTTCCTGCTCTCTCTCTCTCTCTCTCTCTAAAATAAATAAATAAATCTTAAAAAAAAAGTTATCACACTTTAAATTATTTCAGACACCTACATTTATGGTAACATTTCTAACTACATTCCAGACCTATAATTCTCAAAGTGTGCTTCTTAGACCAGCAGTCTCATCTTCTTATTAGAAATGCAAATTTCCCAGCTTATCCAGACTTACGAAAACAGCAGCTCTGTGTATGGAACCCAGCAATCTGTTTCAATGAGCCCTCTAAGTGATTCTGATGCAGCTAAAATCTGAGACTCACTGCATTAGGACAATGGTTTTTAACTGGCACACATCAGAATTACCTGGGAATTAAAAAAAAAAAAATTGTATTTCAGAACACTACCTAGAATAATGAAGTCAGTAGCTGGGGATGAAGACCAACAAATACCAGTATATTCAGAATGTTCTCAGGTGATTCTCCTATACTGTCAGCATTTAAGAGCCGTCGATTTCATATGGCTATCCTAGAGTAGGTGGAAATTGATCAATTTCTCCTGAAATTTAATTTCAAAAACAATGCACCTAAACTCACAATACCAGGGAATCAAAGTTTAAAAGGAAATAGAGTTAACCTGATTTGGCAATTATATATAAAAGTCATTTCATGGAAAATGGCTTAGTCTGAATAAACAGATTGTAAAACTTAAAACTAATCTTTAGTCCAGCTTGTAATTTGTTTTTTTGCTTTGTTTTGTTTTAAATACAAATTCTATAAAATCCTTCAAATTCTGGCAAAATTTGAGAGAAGAAACAAAAGAAAATTCACCTCCTAAGTCATTTGAAATTTGTTAGAAGGTGATATTTTAAAAAACTTAATCATAAAACTGGATTGTAAAAGATATAAATTATATACTTTGCTTTCATCCACCTCACAAAATCAGGCACGAATTTATATATATATATATATTTCCAAAGATTTTGTCTTTAAAAAATGTGCATGTATAGTCATTATCTATGATTGTACAACCTATGCTATTCAATTATACAATGCTATCATTCACATTTACTGATGCCTAATTAAAAATGACTGTAATAGTGGAGACTTAGCATTCATTTTACTTAAATGGACTACTTTGGAAAAAATACTAAAAGTTTCAATGGTGGTCATCTTGTTTCCTCAAACTTAAGAAATGAAAAACTCAAAAACAAACAAACAAACAACCCAGAAATAAAAACTCTCAGCATATTTAAAGCAAATAAGATGCTGAACACACATGTTCCACATAGAATTCCTCGTTTCACTCGCTCAAAAGCAATTTTTTAAAAAAATTTTGTTTGGTATTTTGATATTAACAATGAGTTTCAACATATATCATATATATCAACATATATGACATATATGTTGATATATATGATATCAACTTATATATTAAAAATGAGTTTCAACATATATCATGTTATTTAGAACACATTCCAAACTCTTTTTTTTTTTTTTTTCCTGGAAGGAAATTAGAGACTTAAATTAAAAATTCTATTGATTTTTATTAGGAAAAGATTTCACATTTGTAGCAATTTCCATGTCAAAGTGGCTCCAACTGATATTAGTTCCATTTGAAACTTATACCACAATGATAATGGTTTATGGTAATTATTAAGAATTCGCAGATTACCAGATTTTATTCCACTTTAATATTTATTTATCTCAACTGAGTTTAAGGCATTTGTGGAACATTGCAAAAAAATAGTGAAATATTTGTGAAGCACTGAATAGATAAATGGTCAAAGTGCACCAACTTATAATAAGCTGAGGGATGTGTTGGAGGAAATGGATTAATAAAACTCTTCAAATGAGTTGCATCATCTGTATCCAGACCAAAGGGAGGCATTAAAGGACAAACAAGTTCCTCTGCTAAAAGCAAGGATATTATCAAGGCAAAATTCTTGTTAAAATCATTTGGATCATGTAAAATTCAGGACATAAAGGACTCCATACAAAGTTTCCACCTTGATCAATTTTACTTGTTTCTGTAGGCATGGGTTAGTCCCTTGGGTTAGTCCCTTAAGATTTAGTCATATGGCATAATTTGTAGCTATACAACGTAAATACTCATTCCTTTTTTTAAAAAAATGGATACTAAAATTACAGACACAGTTTTCACTCATATTTCTACCACCCACTAATATTGTTGAACAACTTAAAAAGTGTGAAAAGACTATGAGTGAGGGGGTGTCATGTTAAAAAATTTTAAAAAACCAGTCTTGCGATACTTTTTCTTCCTTCAAGCTTTTTGTAGACATCTATAACAGTGATTTTTTTAAGCCAGAAAATAATTTGTATAAAGCTCAGTCATCTCAACTTTTTAAATTTAATCTGATGCCGTATCTGTGATTCAAAACATATAGTATACCTCAAAACCACATTGTGAGTCGGGTCTGGAATAGTGTCTAATAATGTACATTTCTAACGAGCTGTGTCAGGTAAAGTTAGAGCAGCTTTCAGATCTCCGTTTAAGAACCACAAACACACAACATCAATAAGCAAGGAATAGCCCATTTAACAGGACAAAGTGTACAATGATTTTATTTAAGAATGTGGCTAATCTAAGGTCATAAAACCTGGGTTTTAGTCTTGGCTGTGAGAAACTGAACATCTGAATGAAAATAAAACTCTGACAATCTTTGGAGCAGCCAGCTCAGAGAGCAAAATTGTAACTTCTGTAGTAACTAGTTCAGGAGGCCAAAGCTCAGCCTCTGAAGATATCAGCCCAGAATAGTTAGGACCTGGACAATGACTGCCAGCTTCCTTCTTTTTGGCACTACTTGCAACTAACGACCAACAGAAAAAGCCAAATATGCTCCCTAAACCGATCACATAAGACAGCTTGCTTCTAGTTAGCCTACCTCCAGGTTCCCCCACACTAGCAACAGTCAATCAGAGGGCGCCTAAAGCCCTTCCTTTTCTTCAAAAGAAAGTCTGCTCATTTCCCTTCTCACATGAGTGATGGCTGCTAATTTCCTTGATATAGCAAGATCTGAATAAATAACCTCCATTTGTTTTCATTTGTGTGGTCCTTGTTTATTTCTAAAGCTCCATCAATTACTAGCTGTTTGATCTTTCATAATATAAATTCTCTGTGTTTCTTCATATATAAAACTTAGTAATCATATTCATAAATGATTGCAATTCTACTCATTTTAAATTCTATTTAATTTGTCAGCTTCGTAGAGGATCAGTAAAAACAATATTCCTTATTGTAATATACCTATGTTTTTGTAAGGTTATTTTGAAAATATAAAATCTATGAGGAAACATAAAACCTACATGATAAATTCTCCCTTGCAATCTATGAAATCTGTGCCAGGACAATTAATAAACTTGTAAACGCTCTTTTACAAAACAAAAATTAACCAAACCAAAGTTGTTTCTATTTCTAAATAGCTGCTGAGAAACTCTATTACATTTCTGCATCTTTATTTCTTTTGAAGATTTTATTTATGCATTTGAGAGAGAGAGAGAGCGAGCATGAGAGGTGGGGAGGGTCAGAGGGAGAAGCAGACTCCCTTGAGTGGGAAGCCCTACGTGGGGCTCGATCCTGGGACTCCAGGATTATGACCTGAGCCAAAGGCAGATGCTTAACTGACTAAGCCACCCAGGCACCCGTACCTCAAATTACTTTTGAGACAAGCAAAGTAAAAACCAAGGCATGTACATAGATATGCATGTGCAATACACACAAACACATATTTTAAAAGAATTTCAATTACACAAAAAATGCATGTTAAAAGATAAATTATATAGATAAGAGTAAAATTGTCTTGAACTACCACCCCAAATCAAATCTCCATATCTTTTGCAGAGGTGATCACCAATATTAATTTGATGTATACATTTCCTACATCTTTTCTATGAATTTACAAACCTGTACCGTTGAGGCCTTTTCACTGTTGTAACTCATTTGTTCCTCAGGAAAATATGCTTGTCTTGATATTTTCTTTTCTAATTACTATTTTCAATAGTAAGCCTATCATTTACAGAATTTTTTTTAACTCAAGTATAAAATCATCTAGATTTCAAATAGCCGAAGATTTGAAAAGTCTAGTTAAGAAATATCACTAATATAGACTTCTATGGAAATACTACTGTGCTACAGACAAGTTTTGGCCCAACTGATCTGATCTTTTTTTTTTTTTTTCCTAATAACGAAATATGATATACAGACTTAGTTTTGCCCTGTTGGGACACAGCAGAAATTGTTTGGAAGAAGAATGCCTATCAGAGGAGCATGAGACATCACAAGTGGTGGCTGACATTAGTACAAATTACCTTGAGTCAATCTCGCAGCAAAACACGTATAAAAATAATGGTTCACGTTTATTAGTGCTTATTCCTTGCTTTCTAGGTACTGATTATTTTAATCTTTCTATCAACCTCATTTTATAGATGAGTCAACTGAGCTCTAGAGGAACTGAGTGAACTCACAAGCTTACACAGCTGGTAAACAGCAGATGGAACGTTACACAGAATATCCACATTCAGAAACTAAACTCTTAACTTCTACACGCTGCTGGTTCTCAAAGAAAATAAATATACTTCTCAAAACGTATACCACCAAGAAAAATGAAAATCCATATGCGAAACACTGAGACCTGCAGTGAGAATCTTTCACCTTTGCCCCAGCAAACCACTATTCTTATGTGGCTGGGGAGTATCACCCCTCTTCTCAGTAGCTTTGCAATGGATTTTAGGTCATATTTCCATAGTTAACAGGACAGCAGTTTCCTCCTCCTTTCCCCTGACTTTGTAATGTAGACTGGCAGCTGTAGGGTTTCAAAAAAGCATTCTTTTTAAATCTGACTCATAAAATACATGCTAATCTGCATGAAAATGAGCAGGACTGAATATGGAACACTCTTAGGCAAAAGATGGTAGGCATAACTGAAAAAGCCCTCTCAATGTAGTCTGAATTTAACATTTAATTTTCTTATTAGCTCCAGAAGGGCAGGCTGATTTTCCACAGGTGTAAGCAATATACATAATTAATGCCACACCTCAGGTCTCCTAAAAAGCTCAGTGGCCTGCATTAACCGTATACATGCTAGGCTGAAATTGGATCATATCTGATATTCAGTTTTGATGTTGCAATTATGAATGATGTGATTCATATATGCATTTGAAAGATGTTATCATTTCCTTTTGCTTTTAAAAACAGCTTTACAAAGTCAACATAGCGTTCTCTTGGGAAAAAAGAAAAAGCTCTCATTAATCCATGAACAGGAATCATGTAGACTGTTAAAGCTGCAGTGAATGTGAATAAAATTGGGCTGAATAATGACATTTAAAGTAAAACAGAAAGATCTACAATTTATTTGCCATTGCTGAGCACTGAATGAACAGTTAAATTGCAGTTATTTAGAACACAGGGCTTTTCAAAAACAATTGTTTGGCATCGAAACCATTTCCAGACTTGAATTATGTGCATCGAAGATATTTTCTAACTATTTTCTGTACAAAGAATGGATTCAAACCACGGCTGCTCAGAAGGCGAAAGGGCTCCTAACTGCCAAATTCGATTTTCAACATTGTGGTAAACAGAACAAAAGAGACCCAACTGGAATTCACCTGAGTTTTAGTGACCTTGCCGAAGACCTCTTTACAGCTTTGAACATTATATGATTTCTCTCTTCTTGTTACTTTCTCCATATTATTTTATCAACCCTGACTTCTTCTGCAAAATGATATGACAAAATTCAGTAGGAAAACAAACAAACAAACCCTGATTCCAGTAAGTTGGTCTGAAATCAACAGAAACCCAAGTGGTTTACTTTCTGCTTATCTTTAAGGAGAACTCTCTCCTTCGTTCAAATAGGATCCTAAAAGGAATGATTGTTATTGGCTAGGTCAATGGTAAAGTAAAACCTTGTTCCACTAATTCCTGTAAACTATCTCTTTGCAGATAAGGATATGCTGATGATATTACTGACCAGTCAACTGGGGATAGTTTTCTTTTTTTTTTTTTTTAAAGATTTTATTTATTTATTTGACAGAGATAGAGACAGCCAGCGAGAGAGGGAACACAAGCAGGGGGAGTGAGAGAGGAAGAAGCAGGCTCACAGCAGAGGAGCCTGATGTGGGGCTCGATCCCGTAACGCCGGGATCACGCCCTGAGCCGAAGGCAGACGCTTAACCGCTGTGCCACCCAGGCGCCCCAAGGGGATAGTTTTCTATTACTGGAAACAGATTAGTATTGTTCCAGCTAAATGTGAACAAGAGGAAATAATTATAAAATGGCTGATTGGGACAAGGTAAGTTCTGTGACTATAAAATAGGAATTGAACCACATGAGGATTTAGTTTTTTTCCTCACATCTGGGTCACTCTGCCTAACTAAACTAGTCAGTATAAATAACCACCTAGATTGACAAATTGTATCTACATAAGGCCTTTACTTCAATGATGTTATTTATATCATTTCCTTATTTTTTTTTTACTCGTAATAAGATAATTATTATATGGTATTAATCCTTTTATCAGAAATTCATTGATTTATGTGTTCATTCAAAAAATATTTATGAAGACAATTTTTATTTTTATTTTTATTTTTTTGTGCCAGTAGCTGTTCTGTATGCAAGCAGGAAAGAAATAGGACGATTCCATGTGCTAGAAGGAAAATGAGCCAAGGTATTATGGGAAATAGTGATGTGGGCAGAGCTTTTTTTATATTATTATCAGGGAAGTCTTTTCTGAAGAAGCCATATGAATACTGTGATTCTTCAATAGCAAACAGAAGGAACAGTAAGTTTAAAGTACCTGGCAAGCTCATCTAATTGGAGGAATTAAAGAAATAAAGCACAGAGGATACAGTATGAGAAGGTAGAAAGATAGGCGATTATGTCATACAGGTTGTCTGGGGCAAGATCTTAAATGACACTGTGAATTCTGGGGAGAAGTTTGGATTGTATCCTAAGTAGGCACTTAGGGGTGTGACATGACTTACATATTCAAAACATTACTCTGGTTGCTATTTACAGAATAGACTTTGGGGTTGGGAGGCAAGCATGAAAGCAGTATTACCAATTAGGAGGCAAATAAAGTCCAGACTTCTCTTCTGATTCTTCCTATTTCTTTAGTGAAGTGAAAGCAAAACACAAGGTCACTGGGGGGAGGCATGAGGGGTTGTTGGAGGTGTAAGGGAAAGAGGAAAATGTATGATGTAGCCATCTGGGAAAGTGGGAGGGTGAGTTGACCACGTAACTGTAATACTTTATATTACACTGAGGGGGTTTAAGGATAGAGGCTAAAAAAGACTGAGTCAGTTCATCCAACTCATTCAGTAGTGGAGAAAAATTGAGATAAACAAACCATAGCAAATCAGGTCTAAGCTGATAAACCAGCTTGAGAATAATTTAAAGAGCTATTTTATTGAAGCTCTGTCTCTTGAATTACTAACTCTTTCATATTTCCTCTCCTTCCCTCTCTTCCTCTCCAAGGTAACAATGAAGAATGTAGGGTTAAACCTTACCTGGCTATGTGGAGAAGGGGGAGCCCCAGCTCTATTCTGTAGTGGGTTGATGGCCACTGAGGTGCCATCTGTCTTTTTGAGTATATTGAAGGTACTCAGTTCTGAGTGCCGAGAACTATCCAGAGGGTCCTGGTGAAATATTCCTCACAGTCAGAGGTCTATTTGTCTCTAAATCAGGCCTCTGATTGTCCATAGTTCCTCTTAGAGACTCTACATTCTCTCACCAAGGTTCATGAGAACACATGAAGAACCTATCTATCAGTCTCATGATAGCCTGAGCCAGGAATCCTGTCCAAAGCCCATTTATCAGGCTGCCTTCCATAAAAATTTTAATTCCATTGCTTCTGAGAGGTTTTTGTCAGGGTACACTGTGAAAGCTGGGAGTCTTAAAGGATATGCACCTTCCCAACACTATGTCTGAAAAAGCACCCAACTATCTTCAATTAACTGTGACTCATTTTTATTTATGTAAATTTTTCTAAGTCTCTCTCTCCCATGGTGCAGTCTTAGGAAGAGTGATGGAGGTGAGGGATTAGAGTTGGTGGCAAGAACACTGACATTGTATTTAGTCATTCTTCTTCCTACTGACCTAAAGTAAAACTAAAAAACTTAGTCCAATAGATTGGTCCCTTGAAATGTTAAAGGAATTACAAAAATTTAGAAGCTTTTTTAAAAAATCTAAAAAAACAAACAAAAAGTAACTTTCAAGACTTGTTAAAGATAGTTAGAAAATCTGCTGTGAACTCTGAGCTGGCCAGTAGCCTCTTTGTTCCATGGTACATAAGGCTTAGAGATGGAAATAACCAAGAACTTGAGATTTCAAATGCATTTTTAAAAATGGTATCTTTCCTGCAAGGATATAAAAATTTAGACTCCCCCCCCGCCATCTAAATGGTAAAATGAGAAGGAAGCTGTGAAATAGCTTCTATTTCTTAGAATACTTATACTATACATACACACACACACAAATATATATGTAATTTTTTTTTTTTTTTGGCTTGCTGGGCAGAGAAGGCTTATTTAATTATTCACAGTTGCTGATTGAAAAAGTATTTGGAATTTATATACTTGTGGCCAAAACTGAAATAGGAAAAACTGAGTGTTTTGTAAAGCAGACTCAAGGGTTCAAATATATTTCAAAAATAAAAATGTATAATGCAGCATTAAATGAGAGACCATGTAGTATAGCGGCCCAGCTTTCTGAATCAACGTTTCATATTCTATTCCTGTAGATTAGCTCTGTAAATTTCAGCAAGTTGCTTCCCATTTTTGGCATTAGTTGGTAGGACTGGGAGCACCCACAGAGGTGTTGTGAAGATTAAGTAAGATAAATGGAAGCTGCCGTCACCAGTATTGCTGTTGTGTCATTATTATTATTTATTATAATTTAAAAAGCCCAATCTACTATCCAAGACACTGCAATTTAATAATGTAAATAAAACATTTAGTCAATAAATTAGTCTTATATACAGTGCCCATTATATGAGAGATAAGAGAGCAAGGGAAAGAGTTCCAATTCTCAAAGTTATGATAAAAGATACAGTATGATCAGAGACAATAATAGTAATAAACAATTCTCAATGGGTTTACACAGAGCCAGTAAAAGCCTTTCACAGGGGACTATAAACTGATTTCAAACCCATAACGTTGTTGAACATACTCTTCCTTTTAAAAGTAAGAAGAGTACTCAAGACAAAAGCTGCCTTCCCTAGCAACATCTAGGCTTCATGTTTTACCCACAGCCCATGTGCTGACTTAGAAAGTCAGGGAACTGCTACTTTCAGGAAAATGCACCTTGCCAGAAATGTTACCATGTAATTATCCTTGTGTAGGATGGCTTTGATGATGTATCATACCCTTAATGACTCTCCTTCCTCATTACCGTATACCCCAACCCTGTCTGATTTGGATCTTTATCAATAAGTCCCACCAGCACCAAAAGTGTACCTTACAAATATCTTCTCCCTGAATTCCCGTAGCTTTCATTTTGGTATTGAGCCATGTACTGGAAGATATTTTTGTTCCGTGAGAATGTGTTCTATTATTCCACTTACATGGAATTATCTTTTAGGCATCTCTGTCTTTCAGAATGTGTGACTAAGAGCTGAATACCTAGAATGATCCAAATATATTTTATGGAATGGACTTTATTGAATCATTATTAATTTCTTTGTAGCCCCTACATGATCTGAACACCATCTACATTTTTCTGAATTAATACTATACCCATAATTTTCCAGTTAAGAAGAGAGCCTACTGTAGAAAACTCAAGTTTTGTTTTGTTTCATTTTGAGTTCTTTCTTTGCCTCTATAAGAGTTCCAAACATAATTAATTTATGAGCACCGGGCTTGGGGTTTGATTATTTTAAAGCAAATCAGCAATATGTCTGCACCGAAACCACAGCTGCTGTAGCTACACATTTGCATCTGGACTCGTTGTCTTATCCAAACCAAATTTGCTGCACCATCAGGCTCATTTGGAATCTCAGTTCTGTGGGTGTTGGTACTCAAATTCAAGTCACTTGAATAATCTAAGCATTACAAAAAGAGAGAGAGAGAGAGAGAGAGAGAGATTGAGAGAGACAAAACTCCTTTATCTGTTTCTATGTAGCCCACAATAAGGTAAACACATAATTAAATGTTATTCTATGACAAGCGTAAGTATGCTTTTGTTCATTTATTTAAGTTAAAAATGTAATTGCCAAGGTGATTATCTTTCCCATGCTGATTATTGCTATGACCTATGTTTCAGAGAGCCTCAGGCTTAAATTGGTTTATTTTGCATGGCTACTCTATTTTTATATTTTACATTCAACAATGAGTTAAACATAAAACATTGTACATTCACATTATGAACATTCAATATACTAACAGATGTTCTTCAAATATGAAGTTAAGAGATATAAAGAAAAGGTACACACAAATACACACACACATGCACACATACAAACTGCTCATATTCTCCTAGTATAATAGTGGATCAAATGAAATAAATTGTAACTTCCCTTAAATATGCCCCAAGTCATCAAACCTCTCTTCAGCTGAACACAGAATTTCCTGCTCCTGTGTCCAGCAAAGAGCAAAGACTATTCTCAACCAAAAATCAATGAGTATTATTGTCTTCATTTGTGCATAATATATATTAATAGAAGTATTAACATGTGAAAACAATATTGGCAAACTGGAACACATCTAAAGATGAACAGACAGGGTAAGGAGTTGATGGAAAGTGGTGAGACCTGAGCATTGTTTTTCAAGGAACGAGAAGACTCATTAGAAACATGATAGCTAACTTCATATATTTGAGGGCTGTTGCGTGAAAAAATAATTTATCTGGTTTTATCTGAACTCTGAAGGAAAATCTAAAACACACAGGTGTTAGAATAAGGCAGACAGGGTAAAAATAATAAATGTCTTTGTAAACAACAGGAGCTGAATGATAATACAATGTATGAAAGACATGAATTTCCTGTCACTGGTGGCATTCAAATTTGGACTTTAGAAAATATCCAAACACCCTAATGCGGAGTTGACCAACCTGTTCCCTAATGTTGTCTCACGTGACCTTGAGATTTGCTTATTTAGAATGGAGCCATTTACCCTTTCTGGTAATAGACCCAAGTAGTGTATCCACCTGGAGTAGTATTAATATTTAATGATCGATTACCGCATTTGGTCTGGAATAGAACAAGCTTGCATCTATTCTTCCAGCATCATTATTAATAGTGCCCATCCTTCACTTTAAATACTCTCAAATTTGAACAACAAAAAAATCACACATTTACAGTAATTATGTTGGCCATTCTTTCAAAGGGTTTAAAACACCAGAATTCAAAAAATAGAATATATACTACTTTTACATCCTCTTGTATCTATTAAGTTAATAAACAATGGATATATTTTTAACACAATAAAGTAACCAACAATGCCATTAATATAAAAATAACATACCATAAAATTTCATAGTGCTACTTAAGGGAAGTAATGATACTGAAGTTAATTGTTTTCAAACATCGAGGTACAATTTTATTTCTTTAAAAATTTAATGTACATAAACTTATCTAGAAAATGCTCAGGAAAAGAGAAAAATAGGTAATATTTTACTTTTAAAATGAACAAAATTGGAAAATACTTCAGGGGAATGCCCTGTAAAATATTCTGCCTAGAAATAGCTTTCAGATGAATGTATAGAAAAATGAACACTTTTTTGTCCAAGAGTTTCCATTTTTATCATGCTGCTTCAGGGTTTAAGATTTATTTAGTCTCCACACCAGATGTATTTACAAACAGCTGACTAAACAATATTCACTTCTACTCTAACATCTTCTTTCATTTCCCTATGGTATAATTTTAGCATTAATAATATAGAAGATAGTTGAAGTTTGATTAAGAAAGCATGGCTGACTGAAGTATCAATTGGTAAAACAAATCATGGGATCATCTGATGATATTAAAAGTGGAATTAGCTTAATTGAGTAAAATTTAGAAAGATATTTTTAAAGAAATAATAAAAATTATTTTATTCTGCCTAAGATTTCTGATACCATAATATTAGATAGTTGAAGTTTCATTTATATGATATCTGATGCATACCCCTTTAAGACATTATATTTCTCCTTATGAAAAATTAAAATAGAGTAATGATGAACAGGAAGACCTACCTACTTTAAAAGGTCTTCAAGGAATAATCATATCAATTCTACTCATTCTTTAAGTTATTCAACAATATTTACTGTTTGTCCTCCATGTGCCTGGCAGTGGTCTAAATAAAACAAGAGCTGAATATTCTGTGCCATGAAATATTATAAGTAATTTACATACATTAACACTTCCAATCCATACAACAATGCTGGAGAGGAAATTCCAAGCTGGGATTTGACTGGGTAGTGTGGGCCTAAACTCTCAACTGTTAATTTCTTCTTCATAGCTAAAGTTTTTTGGCAATGGCCATAATTTTGAGTACCTGATTAGCTTCTCTTAAAATTTCATATATGTCTGTATCACTTCCTCAAATATATATTTTTTAAGATTTCATTTATTTATTTGACAGAGAGAGAGGCAGCGAGAGAGGGAACACAAGAAGAGGGATTGGGAGAGGGAGAAGCAGGATCCCCGCTGAGCAGGGAGCCTGATGTGGGGCTGGATCCCAGAATACTGGGATCATGACCTGAGCTGGAGGTGTATGCTTAACGACTGAGCCACCCAGGTACCCCAACTTCCTCAAATATTTTATTTTCTTCAGTAAAGGCTGTGGCTAAGGTTGTTTTGCAGTTACATTGTTTATTGCTAGTTTCTTTGTGTAACCTGAGAGTATTTGGTTACATTTATAGTGAAAAAATAGAAATACTATATTAAAGTGCTTGTAGATTAGTATAATGTGAAATATTCTATGAGTACATAGTATGTAAGGATGGAATCTCTATCAAAGAGGAGGAAAAATTCCAAGAGCTAGAATGATGGAGCAAAAAAATATAAGTACTATAATGAGCTGCCTAAATAAAATATCAGTATGTATCAACCATGTAATACTTGTTCGCCATATCCAACAGTACTCAGATTTTGCCAAATAATCTTACCTAATATCTAATCAAAATCACATCTAATTATGATTCCATTACCTGAAAAGTGGCATTATGATGAAATGAGCTTTAAAAAGAGAATATAATTGTCGTGTTGAACCTGTTTTGAGGATTATTCTATCTGCATATGGAATTATTGATAAAGCCCTAAATAAAAATGTGATGAGTTCATCACACAAAGAAAGAACATACCACAGTCTGAGATGTTAATTAGTGAAGCTCTGATTGTGACAAATGAAGTTCACAGAGTAGTTATAGATAGCAAAATATAAGTGCACAAACCAGATCTAAAATATTACATTCTATAATAGTAACGCTATTTCAGGAGGGACAGAGACAAAGGCAAATGAATAGGGCAGTGAGAACACATAAAACCACAACATATAAGGACTGGTTAAAATAACAAAATTCCCAGAGGTCATGTCATAATATCTATATTCAAATATTGACGTTATTTACATATATTTATAAACTTACATATATATGTGAGAAATACAATAAGATGGAATTTAGCACCATTAAAACAAATTCTTAACCTTTCAATTTCCTGAAATTGTTATTGGTTGCTTCAAAATAAGGGAGATTCCCAATCTTAAAGATATCTAACTTTAATTATCCCTTGGTTGGCTATGAAGAAGACTGAAGCATTACATAAGCAGGTGAACCACAGGACTTGCATGATTCATTTTACAAATAAATTCCATGGTGGTTGAACCACTGAAACGGGAAAAGGTCTCCGGTAGGGCCTAAATTGATGAGACAAAGGGGACTAAGTCCTAATCTTAAAAAATAGCAAAGAAAAAAACAACGAAACAAAAATTCTCTGTTTAAAGGCATAAATGTGGGAAAGAAACACATTAAAAAGATGAGGAAAAAATAAATATATGGAGGCAAATTCAGGAAAATGGCACTCACCAGAAGTCAAGGTACAAGGGAATTTTGAAAAGGATGTCATCAAAAGCTTCAATTCTGGAATGAGATTATTTATTTACATTTTCATTCAGCAAAGACTTAAACTGGTACTGTGTGCAAGGAATCCTGAAGGACTGGGGATTTAGTATCAAACAAGAGATACAATGCCTACTTTTTTTAGCTTCCATTTTAGCAGGGGTGGTAGACAGTACAAAACTAATTTTACGATGTATTATTTAACCACAATAGCAACATGATACAATGTAGAAATTGAGGTTGTTACGGAAAAAATTCAAAGCTTCATGAAATAGTAGAGGGTTATTTAACCCAATCTGGCTTAAACTTTGAGACTTCTTTGAACATGTGACAATTAAAGTAGCTTAGAGATATGAGAGGGAAGTGATTTTGGCAAAATATATTGGAAGGAACATTGATCAAAGGAACTTAAAAGAGCTGGTGTGACTAGAATGCAAAGAACAAGAGGAAGAGAGGCCTGAAATGAGCCAGTAAGATGTGGGATTTCAGTTTTACTCTATGAAAATTCATATTTAAACAGGGGAGTGAAGGAATCAATCTATTTTTATAACAATCACTCTAGATGCATTTTGGGGAATACGAGAGGTAGGGAGTAAGGAGAAGACAAGGTGGATATAGAAAGACCAGCTAAGATGTAACTGCAGTACTCCAGGCAAGTGACTGGCAATATGGCCAAGAAAAGTAGTAGTGAAAATGAAGTAGATCTATCAGCTTTGAGAGACAGATAAGGTCTTTCAATTGGAAAGAAAGAAAAGAGACAAGAAGAAATTATAGTTGCTGGAAAGAATAGTGGTAAGTCTGGAATTAAGGCTTCTGGAGAGGCAGAGGGAGACAGCATGCAGAACTTAAGAATTTATAGGCAAGAAGAATGGGTGGGTGACTTGAAGTTTTGTATAAGAATTGTCCACTTTACAAAATGAACTACAATATGTTTCTCTTTTCTGAAAACTGCTCTTTTATTATGCTCAAAAAAGGACAGGGTTTACAATCACCCCATCTGTACCTCATGAGGGCAAAGTGAGGCATGCTACTGATTTATTCTTTGTTCCTGCACCGGGTTGCCAGAGGTTTGGAGGGCAGTGTACGACCTACTGAAACCCTAGCATCATTTCTTATAACACCTGAATTATCACTATAGGGCTCCAACTCAAATGCTGACCTGGAATTGCTTTGGCTTTTGAGTCACACCTCAATTATACCACATTAAATGATTTGTTTGTAGAACCAGTGCTTAGAAAAGGAAATTGAAAGAGGCTAGTGCAGAGAGGGAGAGTGGAGAGTACTTGATGAGAGAAATATAAATAACAGGGATAATAACATACAAAGGCATCATCAGTTGTACAAATCACAATTTCAGGGGATTTTCAGTGACCAAGTCTAACAGCAGAAGTTTAAAGGGAAATATCAAAAGCTTGCTTCACCTCTAGCAGTTGAAACTGACCACATTAGGGAACAAAATGGATGAAGACAGACAAAATATAAAGGAGCTGGGTTTTTATATAGCATTTCAAATTACATATCTGTAATATTACATATTTGTAATATGTAAATATTACATATTTACATACATTCAAGGAGAATTTCACTTGAAATAAAAGGCAAATTATTTATTTTACTTTTATAAGACTACACACACACACACACACACACACACACACACACACAGAGTGAGAAATTTACCTGTCTACCCAGAGTTTACATAATTCCAAGCCTCAGCTATTCACCTTTTTACCCTTGGAGAAAGATTTTTGATTGGAATATTTAACCATTGTATTACAGCTTTGAATAAATAGTTGCAAAATAGCTCAGAAAGGAAAAGAAAAGATGAAGATTATACTGATAACACCAAGCTAAAGAACTTGGACTGGGAGTCAGTAGGTCTCTTAAACTTTTTTGTCATTACCTATAATTCAAGGACAACGATGTTTAACAAAAATGATTTATAAAGATTGTAAGAGATTAAAAAACAAAAAATATAACGTATAAAAAATTTTGCCAATCTAATGAGGAAAAATAGTGGTGTGGAAAAAACGGGAGATTTGGGCTCAACAGAAACTTTTCTTAAAAATGTATTTTTTGTGACATTATTGAATCTAGCTTCTGAAGCACAGATTTTCTCTCCTATTTATCTCTGATTTATCCACTTCTCTACCTGCCAAACCAGTCCAAATCACCATCATCTGTCACTAGAGCACTGTTATTTCTTCCTTATGAGGAAAGATCCAGGTTTTGTAGAATCTGATTTATACAATTGAGAGATCTTTAAGAAAATAATATACAAAATTATGAAATGAAAATATTTATTTACAATGGAACATGAATCTATAAAATACAAATTTTAAAACACTGACAAATACCACAAGATCTGTTTTTATTTTAATCAATGACATACCTGATATATCTTTAAAATATTTTCCCTCTCTTCATTTGACAAAAATTTGGTAATAATTTTCCATAAAGAAGACAGAAAGATTAATTAATCTTCCCTCTGCCATGGTTAAGAAAAATGTGGGTTTTGTTTGTTTGTTTGTATTTTACTATTGATAGTTTTGATGCCTAAAGCATATCATTTCACACCCAAATATACTGGATATTTAAATACCATAATATTGGGTCCTTCAAACACAAGAATTTTGATACATTTTAGTCTGCACAAATACCATCAAAAAAGAAAACAGACACACACACAGCACTTAAAACTCTATATGCTGCATTATCAGGAATATTCCTCCCGGGACAGAAATGTTGTTTTTCAACTTAGAATCTATAAAAAACAAAATTCCACTTATAATTTTAACCATATCATGATTGGAAGATTTTTCCAAAGATAGCTTTAAACATTGCAAGCTTTGAATCTTCTCTCCTTTGTAAGTCTGCAGGTGGGGACCAAAGAGCATATTTACATCACAATAGGACCTATGAACTTGCACCTTTTCAAGACACAGAGGAGTTGGCACAGTGAATGTTAAGGAGAGCTATAGGAAGCTGTATCTGCTTTGGATTGGTAGAAATAGGCAAACTTTACATGGTAATGATGACAAACTATATACATATATCCCACTAAACCCAAGTCAACTGTATCCACATTATAAACTCCCATTAGCTGGATCCCCAAAATGCCTACAGCCACTTCAAATGTCACCTAAGATAAGGGGAAGTGTGAATGGAAAGTCAAAGTGGAAAGTCAGAGTGGAAATAGAGGAGGTCTTCATCAATTACAGTTAAGATGGTTTATCACAGCTAATGTAAAAAGGAAAATGTGACCATGTGATTACATATCTAGAATGCTAGGATCCTTCTAGTGCCAAACTTGGCAAGTGAGGGGTCCTGAAGCTTAGTCTCCTTACCTTTCTGGTAAATCCTCCTCTGCTTCTATGTGTCTTTACAGGTATGTTATTAGCCTTTTAGGCTGAGCAATTCTTTCTTGTATAAATCATATGGTGCCTCCCAGGGCTCTTATCATCCTTGACCCTCTTGAAATTAGATACCAGCAGCACCCCCTGCCAATCATTTACCATCAAAAGATGTCTTCTTCCAAATGCAGCCTGGGGGAAGAGAAAGTATTACCCCTAGCATGATAACCATATTTCTAACCATATTTCAATAGCTTGAGTAGTTTTTAAGAACTTAGTACATTATTTGGAGCCTACATTCAGTATTAGAAAAAAAGAGATACAAATATAAAATCAAGAAAGTTAAATAAAATCTCTATAATGCTAAATTTGAATTGGAAATGCCAATATCAAATATGCATATATATTTTATAACAGTATCACTGAAAAGGCCTAGAAGCACTAACAATAACAGTAGCAATGAACCCACTTAGGACTAGTCTCAAAAACCAGTGCTTCTTGGAGGAATGGCAGATGCCTGGTTTTGGCAACTTGTTATTTCAGAACGCAAGTGAGCTATGTGAGACTAAGGAGAGCCATGCCAAAGGAACACAAGATCCAAATTTAAGAAGCTTCCTATTGGCCAAAGATGGGACAATTTGAATATTAAACAAGAATGATTTTTGCAATTGATTAAGACGTACTGGGTATATAAAATCACATATGTTCATAATGATTAAAAAAAAAAAAAAAAAGCCAGGGGCTGAGGGAAGAAGCCAAAGCACATCATCAAAAGCCATAACTCAAGCAAACAAGCTATCATACACCGTTTCGAGATAATTAGGAAAAGCTGAATAAAGATTTGACCTATGGGGTTAAACATGTGTTCTTTTAGACCCTTCTTTTTACTGCCTTTTTCTAAGACCTGACCAGACACATTACCTTTTATCTTACTAAGTCATCTTGAGCTAATCTCCTCTTTGCCCGTTTCAGCCAGAGAAAGGTCTTCAAGATCCTATAAACTGCTAAGGCCATGCTTGCTTCACAGCCTCCACCAATGCCATTCTCTCTTCTTTGCTAACAGCCACACATGACACCAAACTCAGCTACAATGTTACAGAAGATCTTTCTCTCATTTTTCAAAGCTTTTGGCTGTCATGTCTCAGATAACACACTTTGACTTCCTAGAACTTACTCCATATCACAGTTATACACTTGCTTTGCATTTATTTGTAAGAATCTGCCATCACCACTAGAATAAAAGATCTCATAGGTAGTGTGCTGTGTCTCTTTTGTTCTCTGTTATATGGTCAGTTCCTAGGACAGTGTCTGACACATAGAAGGTACCCAATAAACATTTTCTGAGTGAAGAAACAAAATGCAATTTTAAATTAAATACTTATAAAACATACCTAAAAATAATAGATGGGGACCTGGGTGGCTCAGTTGATTAGTGTCGACCTTCAGCCCAGGTCATGATCCCAGGGTCCTGGGGTCGAGCCCCATGTTGGGCTCCCTGCTCTGAGGAGAGCCTGTTTTTCCCTCTCCCTCTGCCCTCTTCCCTGCTCATTCTCTCTCTCTCTCTCTCAAATAAATAAATACAAATCTTTAAGAAAAGTAATATAAAAAGTAATGCATGTGATTCATACAAAACACTTTTGGAGATGAATGTATTCATTGTACCTCCTGCACTTCACTATACCCAAATACTATGTTGACATCATCACAAAAAGCAGGCAGGTCTGATAGTATGTGGACATGTCTTCCTAAATCTGATTATTGACTAAGTTCTAACATAAAGCCTTCAATAATAAATCTTAAAAATTTTTTTTGGCCTTACAACATATGATATTTACTCGAAACTATACAAATTTCTTCCCTTCCCTGCTTCTTTACACACGGAACACCAACATCAAATTATAAAACAAAACTTTTTTTCCAAACATATATAACTGGACTTGCCAGAAATTTAAATAAATAGAAATGAAAGAGGCTTCTTTGCTTCAGTAAGGAATGGACTAAAGACTCCCACAAACACTCTTTATTTTACTTTCATTAAATAGGTTTTTGTGAATGCAGCTTCAGCTGAGGCAAAGAATCGTTCATTGTTTCACAAAACTAGGGCTGATTTGGCAAAGATTTTTGTTATGGGCAATGGGAAGATGCTAGTTGATCTGTTTTTGAAAAACCGGATTTAGAATGTTTTCTCCAGAAATTGCCATGAGAAAAAAAATTATAGACTACCCAAATACCATCTCATAAAAAGAAAATTAAGAGTTATAGAGGAGGGAGGTGAAAATTGGAGAGGAATCCTGTCCTATAAATAATTCTTGTCTTTGCACTTTTTAAAAACTATATGATTGTCATTAGAAGGAGCAATTGCAAAAATACTGAAGCAATCTTTACAAAGACACACTTATCTTAGTTTCCTAGACAAAGGAAAACAAACATCTGAAGAAAGTTTCATATAGTATGAGGAAGATAATTAACTAATTTCAGTGAGACTTATTTGTCTTCACAGTTCAAATGATCTAACTAGAACTTTCATACAGTTCAACTTCCTGGAAATAATTATATTTTCTTTTTATTGTTCTGAAAATATGGTTTAAATGTCCAAAGTGGAGCAGCATTACTTTCATGATATAATTATTCTTGTATCTGACAATGAACTCATTTTTTTTCCAGAGGTATGGTTGCATAATTTTCCTAAAACGAAATATACCCCTTTTAAACATATAGTTCACTGAATTTTAGCAAATGTACACACTCACATAACAACCACCACAATAAAAATGTAGAACAGTTTCACTATCCTCAGAAGTTTCCTCTTGACCATAGGTAATGAATTTCCTCTCATTACGCCAGCCCCGGACAACCATTAATTTGCCTCCTATCACAAAAATATTGTTATTTCTAGAATTTCATATAGCTGGAATTATATAGTATGTAATACTGTGTTTTTTGTTTTTTTTTACTTATTTCACTTAAAACAATGTTTTGGGTATTCATCCATTTTGTAACATGTATCAAGAATTTATTCTTTATTTTATGATGAATTCTGTGTGTGTGTGTGTGAGTGTGTGTGTGTTTGTGTGTATACATTTATCCATTTGCTAGTTGATGGACGTGTGGCTGTTTCCAATTTCGGACGATTCTGAATCATGAATGCTCCTTAAAATAATCATTAAAATGACTATGTGTGGACATAAGCTTTCTTTTCTTTTGGTATTTTCTAGGATTGGAATACCTGGGTCATATTTTATGTGTATTTAACTTTGTAATACAGGTATCTTTCTCCAAAATGGCTTTATTATTTTGCATTCACACCAGTAATACTGGCTTCATAAAATGAGCTAGGAAATATCCCTTCTTTTTGTTTTCTGTAAGAGATTTTATAGAATTGGCATTATTTCTTCCTTAAATGTTCAGTAGAACTTACCAGTGAAATCATTTGTACCCAGAGTTTTCTTTGTTGGCAGGGGGGGTGGCGAGGGTTAACTACACATTCAATTACCTATATATATCTATCTATATGTGTGTATATATGTAAACAGGTTATATATAGATATTTTTTTATAATAAATAAATCTCTCTGTGAATAGATGTTTGTGTGTGTGTGTTTGTATTCTCATTAGTGATATATGATTCTCTCACCATTCAGGTATTCTATTTCTTCTTTAGTGACCTGTTGGTAGTTAGTGTCTGTATTTATAGGTGTAGGGTTTTTCATAGTATTCTCTTACTATTCTTTTAACGTCTGTAATTTCAGTTGAGATGTCCACTTTTTTTTTTGGTCTTGATTTAGTTGTTTCTTTGCCCTCCCTCTCTTCACCCCCTTGATGCATCTGTCAGAAAGTTTATCATTTTTTATCATAATTACTTTTGATTGAAAATATTTTCTCTATTTTTTGTTGTGTTTTTTAATTCATTAACTTCTGCTCTAACATTTATTATGTACTTTTTCTACTTCCTTTCAGATGCTTCCTTTTTCTTCTTTAGCTCTTAACTGGAAGCTTTGGTTATTGACTTTAGATCTTTTCTTTTTTTTTTATTAGAAGCTTTCATGTTATAAATTTCTAAGCATTGCCTTAACTCCATCTCACCAGTTTGATAAGTTTTATCTAGTTTTGCTCAGTTCAAAGTATTTTAAAATTTCCATTCAGACTCCCTCTTCTCCTTTGTTATTTAGAAACACATTATGTAATTTCCAAGTATTTGGGGATTTCCAGTATCTTTCTTTTATGGATTTTTAGGTTATTTCCAGTAGAGCTTGAGAATATGCTTTGAATAATTTCTATTCTTATACATTTGTTAAGATATGTTTTATCTCCTGTAATTTATAATTTGCACTTGGGAAGAATGTGCATTGTGGTTGTTGACTGGAATTCAATAATCTGTAAATGAGATCAAGTTGATTGATTTTTTTCCTCCTGCATTCTATTTTTCTGTGTACTCATTCTGTCAATTAATGAAATAAAGGTGATGATTTCTCCTAATGATAATTGTGGGCTTGTCTATTTCACCTTTCAGATCAATTGTTTTTTGTCAAACGCATTTTTAAGCTCTATTGTTAAATCTGTGCATATCTAGGATTTTTATATCTTCTTAGATAATTGTCTTCTTTATCATTATGTACTACCCTGTTTATCCTTGATAATATTCCTTATTCTGAAATCCACTCTGTTTGATATTAATACAGCAACCCCATGTTTTTTTTTGGTAGTGTCTACATGGCATATCTTTTCTAATTATTTTGCTTTCTTAAAAAAAATAAACCTTTCCTTCAGAATGATTTGTTATTTACATAGAGTTGCAAACATAACACAGATAATTCCCATATCTCTCTCACACAATCCCACTGATATATTTTATATTACCATGGTTCACTTTAGACACCAATATTATTACTTTTCCAGCAACATTATTTCTCTGTCCCAGGATTCAATCCAGGATATCACATTTATTTAGTCACCATGTCTCTCCATAGTCTCTTCTGGTCTGGGATGGTTTTGTAGTCTTTCCTTATTTTCACTGTAATTGAAATACTTGTAGAATGTTTCTTATTTTGGGTTTGTCTAATGTTTTCCTCTTTACTAGATTGGTGTAATAGGTTTTAGGAAACAAAACTGCAGAGATGAAGTGTCCTTCTCATCCCATCATATCAGGAAGTACATGATACAAACATGAGATATCACTGGTGATAACAATCTTGATCATTTGGGTAAGGCAATGTTTGATAGGTTTCTCTACTATAGAGTTAGATGCTTAACCAACTGAGCCACCAGGTGCCCCAATAATTATAGTTACTTTAAATTTCCTCATAGTTACAACATTTCAGTCATATGTGAGTCTAGTTATATAGATTTCTTTACCTATTCAGACTGTGTTTTCTCTTGTCTTTTTGTATCTTTGTAATTATTTCTTGAAAGCTAGACATGCTGTACTGGATCATAGATACTGAGGTCAATTTTGTTTATGCTTGGAGACGAACACACCTTTACTTCTTTTTTTTTTTTTTTTTTTTTTTTTAAGATTTTATTTATTCATTTGACACAGAGAGAGACAGCCAGCGAGAGAGGGAACACAAGCAGGGGGAGTGGGAGAGGAAGAAGCAGGCCCTCAGTGGAGGAGCCCGATGTGGGGCTCGATCCCAGAGCCTAAGGTAGACGCCTAACGACTGATCCACCCAGGTGCCCCACTTCTTCTGAAAGGGTTTTTGGTATGGGAGGTTGTGTTATAGTCAGCAGTTGGACTAGGTGTGAAGATTTTAGTTGTTGTGGTCACCCCATTCCATCACCGGCTTTAATTTTCTCTAGTGATACCTTGTAATATGGGGAGGGCTGTATTACACTGTTATTTTTATTAAACATGTGCTAGCATGGAGGTGGGAAGGGTAGCAAAGGGAGCATTTTCTAATTTTTTGATAAAGATTCAACCTTAGGGAAGCACTATAAAGTTGTGTATTGGGATAATGAACTATTTTTTTTTAAAATCTTCACAAAAATGATATGTCAATTTTATTAAATAATAGTAACATCTTAATTGGAAAACAAGTGGAGTAAGAAGGATTGCAGGAAAGATTTAATAAGAAAGTTGCAAAACTACCATGGTAAAATTAATATATTAATCTCTGTATTTTGTTCTGGAAACACAATACAAAAGTTATTGTGTCAGGATTATCATATAGTGGTTACAAGTACAATTACTGTGTAAAGTCTTTCTACTCTATGTATACACATAAATGAATAGTTATTTATAACTAGCAGTCTCCCTGGGGGGGGGGGGAAGAAAGGTTCTGTCTCTGAATCCTTCTTTTCCCTCTACTAACTTCTTGTCAAACTCTCTAATAACTTTAATTTGGCCAACCTTGATGATCAATACTCAATATACATTTTCATAGGTCTATCAGCTAAGTTAGACATGACAGATCACTGGTATGTTCTTCACAAACAACTGCTTCACCTCCCTAGCGACTTTACACATTTCTCTTTGCTAAACACATCTCAACGTCTAAAAGTTAAAATGTCCCCTGGATCACTCCCTAACTACTCTTTGAAAGTAGCCCCATGATAAAATCTTAGTCTTTAAACATTAAACATAAATATAGTTCTTATATGCTGATAATTTCTAAATTAATATCTACAAACTGGAGCTCTGCCTTGTATGCTACACTCCTGTATCTCCAGTTTCCCAGTCAATATCTCCATTTAAATGTCCAATTAACATATCAAACTCAACATATCCAGAAACAAATGCTTTTCCTGTACAGCCTGCTTTCTCTTAGTTTTCCTCTTAGGCAGATTAAACTCTATGATATCATCTCTCTCTACTCCTTCTCTCATACCTCATATACATCCAGTTTAAATCCCTTGGTGCAATCCTCATAGATATACACAATATGCACTCTTTTTATTCCACTGTCAACATCTTCTCTTTTCTGAATTACTGTAAGAACCTCGTAAACACTTTCTGTCCATTCTTTGCCCTTTAAACATTTACTCTTCACATGCCAACCACAGTGATTTTTTTGGAATACAAGTCATATTGTGTTGTTTCTCCTTCCAAAAACATCTGATAATGGACCATTTTACTCAGAATAAGAGCTATAGTACTTACAATCACCTATGAAACCTAGATGTTCAAGCCTCCTTTGTATCTTTATAACCTTATATACTGCCTCTCTTTTCCTCTTTCACTTCAGTCCAGCCATACTGGCCTGGCTTCACTTTTCAAATCTGCTAAACATTGCAAATTCAGGGCTTTTGCACTTGATTTTGTCTGTCTGAAGTGTTTTTCTCTCAAATAGCTGCATGAATTTCTTGCTTCTTTAATTATCAATTAAATAAATTGATTGAATAAATCAGCTATTTCTTTAATTCTTAATTCTTTTTTAATAATCTTATAAAATAGCAACACTCTATCCCCAAAACCCCTTATGCCCTCTACTGTGTTTTCAGTTACCCACAGCTCTGCCTAAAGTAGTATATATTTATTTGTTTACTGTCTATCTTCCCATTAGGATATAAGTACCTAGATGGCAAAGAAGCTGTCTACCCTATTTACTACTGTATTATCCTTGCCTAGAAGCACATTTGACCCATAGGACTGAATTGATGGTATGTATGCTGACTGAGTAAATGGACGAATAAATCCCAGGCATTTTACTGTCCCCCAGAATGTTTTCCATGGACAATTCTATATAATACAGTGTCTTTTTGACTAGAGGCTAGATCTAGACTCTTCCAGTTATTTATAAAAATATTAACCATCTTTTTATGCATTTCCCAAAGGTCATCTTCTGACAGTCACCAAGAAACACAAATAACAGATTATTGGCCTACCCAAAACTTAACCCTCAATAGCATGCAATCCACTAAGTTTACAGAGAAGCTGTTCATTTGTATATATGGCTAGTGGTTAAAGTTTGCTTTAGAGCCAAGCAAATATTTTCATCAAAGGAATTAGGACTTGGAAAAAAATCTAGTCTAAAGATTAAATCACTTATTGTAGAAGGAGATGAGATTTAAAGTGTTTTTACTATTTCTGAATTGTGTCTAAGACCGTTGGTAATCCAGGGCTATGTCTAATGAGGCTAAAATACCCAAGAGTTGTGATGTTAAAAAAAAAAAAAATCCTGTAAATTTTATTTTGTTATTGTTATAAATAATATTTTATATTATCTGTAAGTCTATTCAAATAAGAAAGGATACATTTTTGGTTTTGGTTTATAGCCAAAAGAGAAATCCAGTCTTTAGTTAGCTTCTAAATCTTTATGTCACGGGTATATTCTTCAATTCAAATAAAAGAGTCCTTTTGTTAAACCTTGCATTCCATCTATCTAGCATCAAACACAGTGAAATTAGAAGGTCAAATAAAACTTCTAATTAAACACACAGGTTAAATACATAGATCTAGTGTCTGGATTTAAAAGCTAAAACTGCCTTAGAGTCAAAGCATACAGTATTACAAATTTAAGGCAAGCATATTTAAAATGCACAGTGCATACACAAAGTCGTCTCCAACAGCCGCAGATGACTATGACCCTATTCTACCACAAGTGCATGCATCAAGGAATTATACCATAAACACACCCAAGAGAAATCCTCGCTGGCTAATGATGAAAGATGTACAACCCAGACTGTATTTATCATTTTGATTTTAACACAACTATATCCCAATATTGAGACCTTCAAGATTTGTTTATGGTAATAGGGTTTCCTGAGTTCACACTGCTCTTGAAACCAGCTGCAAATATCTCCTCAGGCAATTCTGTATTACTGCCTAAAGTATCAGCGATGAATTCAGTTCAATCCCACTCAAACACTGTGATTATGTACTATAATGAACACCAAATTATTAAGTTCATATAGTATGATTTCCCCAACTGTGGTTACGTACGGATCAGAACTGCTTCCTGCACAGCTACTGTCCTGAGAGAGCCAAAACAAAACAAAACAAAAACAAAACCCCCCCAAAACCCCAAATCTTGGTTTATAACAATGCATCCTTTTTCCTTTCCTTTTTCCACAGATACAACAAAATGATCAATAACTTTATTATTATATATACAACTCGAATATCAGTAATACTGAAGGAGATACGTAGAGGAGGAGGAGGTGGTCTGCCTCAAAACTCTTCTACAATAATAAAGGTAAAAAGAATTAAAAATATTGAGATAGACGGACAGGAATAGAAGGACTTGAATTGCAAATGACTTTCTAACCTGCTTTCTTCATGATTTAAAAAGCAAGACTGACTTTGTCACAAAATAATTTGCATATACCAGGACAACTTTCTTCGAAACATCATAAAAGTTGTCAATAGTAAGTTTAGAAACAATCAAACAGAAATGCATTTTTAAATTTTTTCAATAATTCTTTGTTACCTAGTTTAAAATTCTTCCATCTTTTCCCAATATCCTCAGCTAACTTCATCTCCACCATTTCCATGATTATTATATGAGTATTCAAATATTAGCTCTCAAATTTAAAAAAATCCTCTCAAGACCCCTTATTTTTTTCCAGCAACCACCTCAGCTTCCTCTTTTCACAGTAAAATGCCTCACTGTTTAGTCATTGTCTTTATTTCCCAATCTCCAATTCTCCCCTCAATCTACTTTTCCTGGGCTTCTGTCTCTGCCACTTCCACGAAGTAGTTCTTTCCAAAGCTATCGATGACAATGGAAGCTATTCTTAATTACTTCTTTTCCCATAATCCATACTCAAACCATTTTAAAGTCCTGTGGTCTTTAATTCCATAACATTACCCAAATGCCTCCAATTTTCTCCATCTATATGACAACTGCCTAAGAAAAAATATCATTATCTTTCCCTTGGAATTTCCCTGGTTTCCTCTTTGATCTCCCTTCTATCCTCCTTTCTAATCAGACAACAACCATAATAAAATATTAATCAAATAATATTATTTAGTAGCTTTATTTCCCTGCTTATAATTCTTCAGTTGCTTTATTTTGCACTTAAAATTTAAATCTCCTATTATGTCCCATGGAGCCCTATATTTTCTGGTCCCTGTCTGTCTTTGGGCCTCTTTTACCAAAATATCTTCCGAATTCTGAAAAGCAATACTTTAATTCAGTGGACTCTATTTTGAACAGGAATTTGAGACCATCACTGAAGGTTGGGAAAATTTGAACAGGAATCTTTCTTCAGAATTCCTAAACTGACAACAGTATTTCCAGAGGGTGGACAACAATCTTCAATGACCTATAACTGACAGAAGTATATGAACCAGGGAATGTGATCCTCCTGTCTGCTTTCTTTACTCCTTCTTTCCTACTTTCTTCCAATTTGGAACAGGTAGCCGGTTTCTCCACTCTGAGTTTTTTTTTTTTTTTTTTTTAATTTTAATGTTTTTTTATTATATTATGTTAGTCACCATACAGTACATCCCTGGTTTCTGATGTAAAGTTCGATGATTCATTAGTTGCGTATAACACCCAGTGCACCATGCAATACGTGCCCTCCTTACTACCCATCATCAGCCTATCCCATTCCCCCACCCCCCTCCCCTCTGAAGCCCTCAGTTTGTTTCTCAGAGTCCATAGTCTCTCATGCTTCATTCCCCCTTCTGATGCAAATCTCCACCTCTCCACAACACCAGCATCCATTCTGGGAGTCTGTTGTAAAAATCTACATTTTAATTGAGACTCATTCACATAAGAATGTTAATTTTGCTAGGTAGGTATATGTATTCTAAAAATGCTTCATATCTAATTCTTATATCATAAGTTTTACCATATAATTAAAGCTTTCTTAGAAAATACAAAAAAGGTAAAGGAGTTGAAGTTGAGAGCAGACAAAAAGAGGAATATCATCAGAGCACTGTTTCATAAACCTAAACTCACCTTCTGACCAACCTGGCTCTGAGGGCAAATGCTTCTCTTGTTCCTATTGATTTTATGGTATGGATCTGACTTTGAGTCTCTCGCCTTCTCTTACTTTCCCTATCCTTAATTCCTTCTCTTTCTTGATATTCTCTCTGTCATGGTCTTATTCCAGGCCTTACGCAAAGCCCATCAGAGTTATAGCAATAGCCCCAAATCTTGATCTATTCTCTCTTTTATACTATAGTTAGGAAACCTTTTAAAAAGACTATGTGTGATGTTCTTAGGAAATGCAAAATGTTCAAAAAGGTCACTAACCTACTCAAAGTCCTTCAACGCCCTCCATCGCCTTCAGATTAAAATGTAAACTTTTAGATCCATCTATGGGCCATTTGGCCTGATCCACCTCAGAAGGTTTTTCTCCTGACGTTGTCCAAGTACTTAATGCTCCAGATTATGAAAATCATAATTTCCCAAAGGAACCAAATATCCCATGTCTCTATGTCAAATACACGAGTGAATACATTTTTCAGAAAAGGTTATTAGGAGGAAATAAGATCTGAAGGCAGTATGGAAGCTCGAAGCAAGAACTTGTTCCCCATACAAAACTAAATTGAAATGAATTCCCCAGAGAAGATGAAGCATACTGAAGAAAATAAATCACTGACTAGGATACATGGCTTCTAGTAATCATATTTACATGTGCCATAATAGGGGAATGATTTGATATGTTTCCTGCTCCAACAGAATGACTTGACAAAGAAGTTTAGAAGTTTTAAATAATAAAGGTACATGGGGGTGCCTGGGTGGCTCAGTAGGTTAAGCGTCTTCCTTCAGCTCGGGTCATGATCCCAGAGTCCCGGGATCAAGCCCCACATCAGGCTCCCTGCTCAGCAGGGAGTCTGCTTCTCCTTCTGCCCCTCTACCACTCTCCCCGATTGTTCTCTCTCTCCCAAATAAATAAATAAAATCTTTAAAAAAATAAAGGTACATGAATTATTCTGGATCTACAACATTGGAGTAATTTAATTAGGGTGTGACCACCCTAACACTATCAGAGGTAATGGAAAATTTAGAGAAAACAGGGCTGACTTTTATGAATAGTAAAACATTGAAAAAAATGATGCTGCAGAATTTTAACGCCTTTACCCAATGATTTTAAGGACTTCACTATTCCTTCTTTGATTAAACAGCTTCTTTAATATAGCAAGCAGGTTAATACAATTAGTACTCAAATTGGTATCAATGGTCTCAAGTATAAAAACACATAAAAAAATCACAGAAATATTTTCCCAACTAAAGTAGTAACCGCACAGTCCAAGAAAAGAGATGACGACAGATGATTCATTAAATAATTAAATTTGTATTGTTTAAAATCATTGTGCAATAGGCGAGGGAATGCTTAATTATCTATTATATGTAAGTAAATTTAAATACTTTTATCATTTAATCTTGACATTACATCTACATTATAGGTACCATAACCACCATTTTACAGAAGAGGAAATTGAGACTAATGGACTTTAAATATCTTTCCGAGGAAACATGGAAGGTGAGCAGGAGAACTTGGAGTCAAGCCCAGAATTGCTACTCCTAATTCCCAAATGCAGATAATAATAAATATCTTACAATTTCTGTGATTATTAAATGAGATAGTATATTAAAACTGCCCATCACAAGGTTCAGTTGACACGGAATTTTTTTTTTTTTTTTTAAAGATTTTATTTATTTATTTGACACAGAGAGAGATAGCCAGCGAAGAGAGGGAACACAGTCAGGGGGAGTGGGAGAGGAAGAAGCAGGCTCCCAGCGGAAGAGTCTGATGTGGGGCTCGATCCCAGAACGATGGGATCATGCCCTGAGCCGAAGGCAGACGCTTAATGACTGAGCCACCCAGGCACCCCAGTTCACACTGAATGTTAAGAGAAAGGCTCCTTCCAGTCCAGTTACAAGGGTATCTCCATAAGCAAGGATTTCGACAGCTTTATAAGAAAAATATCAGCCAATTCCATACATATCATACACTTTTACTTAAATTCTCTAACCTTGGGGTTGTGAATTTCAATGCCTCATTAGAGGCAGGTCAATAACAGCAACCTGCTGGTGGGGCTTTTGGAGAATTGGAAAGTGCATGCCACAGGTATGGGTATTAAATTAAAAACAAAGCAAAACACCAGCTGTTCAAGGATAAAAGCATTTTCTGACATACTAAGCCTGGGGGCAACAATTTGTGAACTTGACCCACATGCTGAGGGCAAAGCCAGACCCTTATTAGCTTGGTGTAGAATCCAGAATCAGAGAGCTGATATTATATCCCTCTCTATTTCATCCTAAAGGATAACCTCATCTTGTGCAAAGTGTCCACAACCTCTAGCATGTAGTCATAGTGATATTTTCTAATTTCCCAATGTTTAGCATCCCCAGCCAAGACTGACAGACCAAAGATAACACCCAACATGGGATCAGGCCATCATTTCTCTAGTTGAGATCCTGCTTCTTTCCTCTGAAAATGTGAACTAACGGCAGAGACTGCAATTGAACTTTGCTGAGCATTCAAGCAGAATGATAATTTAGAGTAGACTTGAGTTATAAAGGCATTCCTAGTTCACAAGGAAGCTAACTATATAGGAAAGCAAGAACAACAAATAAGTAGGAGCTGACAGCAAAAAAAGTGAGCTGAAAAGAGAAGACTCACATTGGGAAGGAGAGATGACAGACAGAGAAGGAGACAGACGACGTAGCTTTTCTGGGTTACATAAATAATTCCAGTTCCAACCTTTCTGGATCTTTCTTGAGGTCTGGCTGTACAGTAGCACCCAAATTACATTTCCATGTAATTTCCACTACATATCCACAATTTTACAATATATCACCCATTTCATATGAATAGATTTGAGTTCGTTTTTAGAGCTTGGAGCTTAAGGGAACTTGGCAAAAACGAACATATCAATTTCTCCATTAGATGCATTTTTTGTTTTTTTTTTTTCTTTTTGTTGTTTTTGCAATCCTACTTTACACGATGTGTAAATTCCCTCTTCTCAGGAATCTGCATTACATCTATGTCAATGCTTAGAATATCTTGCTATTTTTTAAGTTTCCTAAATTCCCATATAATGCTGAGACAAGAAACTGGGGACCAGTGGGTAGGGTACTAAGAATACCTCTGAGAGCCACAGGTCTCTAGAGATGTATAATTGCTTCATTTTTATAGATATTCCCAAGTCTTTCCAAAAGCACAGGCACTAATGATCGATATAATACTATAGCGGTTTTATTGCAATATTGTTGGCATTGAAAATTTATTTTAATTACATGACAGTACTAACATATAATAACGCACAAATAAAGTACTGCTGATGCGGTTTTTGTTTGTTTTGTTTTGGTGCGGTAGCAAGAACATGAATGAGAAAGATTTAGCTTGGGTACTCCTGAAAGAGGACACTCTTGAGTATTTTTAGAGAGGACAACATGATATAGGAAAAAAAAAAAAGAATATGAGAAAAATACTGAGGTCTTGATCTTAGTCTTGAGGCTAGCCAGCATGTTATTTGGAAAAGGCACGTACACTTTTTGCTTTATACAACGGCCACATCATTTGTAAAACATCAATTTGTTTACCAAACGTGTGTATTTGCTATGTGTTTAGACTGGTCTAAGTTATGTGATATAGAGATGAATTATGGGTGAGGGGATGGGTTAAATAGATGATGGGGATTAAGGAGCGCACTTGTGATGAGCACCAAGTATTGTACATAAGTGCTGAATCATTATATTGTACACTTGAAACTAATATTACACTGTATGTTAACCAAAACGTAAATAAAAACACAAAAAAATTAGAACATTCTCTGCTCTAGAGATAGAACATTCAGGCCAATTCTCCTGATAACAATAACTAGAAAATATGAAAAAAAATTAAAAAATCTATTTGAAATTATCAGAGCCTCAAAAGTGCTGAATAATTATTAGGGCACATTCCAGGGAGAATAGATAATATGACATGAGAGAACAGAAAATGTGAGATCAAATTGGGATTGAAGGGGGTGTTATTCCTCTAGAGATACATGCCAGTGCTAGAAGACATTCTTGAGAGACCTGAGAAGCTAAACAGTTCTGAGAGACTCATGCATTGGGTGACAAACATTGGAGTTCAGAGCCTACCAAGATGAGAAAAGAAGCAGATAACTCCCCTAGGTTTTCAGTATATGTGCTGCCGAAGCGAGCACTCTCCCCTAGGTTTTCAGCTGGAATCACAAAGCATTGTACCCTAAATATGAGGATGAATCAGAAATAGAATTATTCTCTAAAGGATTAAAGCCTAGGTGTTTTGTTTTTTTTTTCCCAGTTTTACTGAGATATAATGACATATAATACCATGTAAGTTTAAGTCGTACAACATGATGATATCATACACTTATATGATTACTGCAGTAGGATTTGTTAGCACTTCCATCACCTCGCATAATTATCATTTCTTTTTTGTGATGAGAATATTTAAGATGTATTCTCTTAGCAACTTTCAAGTATATGTTAGATCCCCAGAATTTATTCATCTTATAACTGGAAGTTTTTACCCTTTGACCAGTATCTCCCCATTTCACCCATTCCCACCCCCCGACAACCTCCATGCTGCTTTCTATTTCCATGAGTTAGGCTTTTATACATTCCACATATAAATAAGGTCATACATATTTATTTTTTTCTAATTTATTTCACTAAGTATAATGCCTTCAAGGTCATTCATGTTGTTGAAAATGTCAGAATTTCCTTCTTTTTCATGGCTAAATGATATTACATTATACACACACACACAATGCCTACATACATGCCATTTTCTTTCTCTATTTATCCATAAATGGACACTTCAGTTGTTTCTTTATCTTCACTATTGTGAATAATGCCACAATCTACATGTGGTGGGGGTAAAAATATCATTTTGAGATCCTGATTTTATTTCCTTTGGATATATAACCCAAAGGTAGTTCTATTTTTAATTTTTTGAGGAAACTCCACAATCTTTTCCATAATGATTATATCAATTTACATTCTCAGCAAGACCACACAAGGGTCCTGTTTTCCGCTCATCCTCACCAACACTTGTTATCTCTTGTCTTTTTGTTAATAGCCATTCTAAAGGTATGAGGTGATAATCTCACTGTGGTTCTGATTGGCATCTCCCTGATGATTAGTCACCCTGAGCATCTTTTCACGTATCTATTGGCCATCTGTATGTCTTCTTTGGAAAAATGTCTATTTAGGTCCTCTGCCCATTTTTCAATTGGATTGTTTGTTTTTTGCTATTGAGATATATGAGGTAGTTATATAGTTTAGATATTAACTCCTAATCAGATACATGGCTTGCAAAGAGAATCTCCCATTCCATAAGTTGCCTTTTTATTTTGCTGTACAGAAGCTTTTACAGTTGATGCAGTTCCCCTTTTTTTATTTTTGCTTTTGTTGTCACTCTTCTGGTGTCATACGCAAAAAACTGTTGCCAAGACTAACATTAAGGAGGTTTTTTTCCTGTAGTTTTCTCCAGGACTTTTATGGTTTCAGGTCTTATGTTTAAGTCTTTAATCCATTTTGAGTTAATTTTTGTGAGTGGTTTAAACTGGAGTCCAATTCAATTTTTCTGCATGTGATTTTCTAATTTTCCCAGAAACATCTATTGAACAGTTATTGATTTCTCACCGCAACAATGAAACAACTTCTCAATGAAACATTGCCCTTTTGTCTTGGAAGACAATGGAGTATCTTCAAATTTTGAAAGTGGGATCAGGGATATTCTTTTTTAAAAGTCTTTATGCAATCAAATTGTTTTCAAAGTGAGAATAAAAGAAAGAAATTTTAGACCAAAAAAAAAAAAAAGGAGAGAATTTGTCATAATCAGACCTGCATTTAAGAAAATACTAATGCATCAGGTGTAAGGAAAACGATCTCAAATGCTAGCCATAACATGGAGACAGAATGACAAAGAAGTTAGAATGGATATTTGTAGCAGAAAGCAACAATAATACCAACAAGTCTCATAGACTTGGGATTTACCACTTTTCAGGTCAGTCTTAAATATTCAGAAGCCCGACTGTGTTTTTGTTTTTGTTTTAAACTAGAAAACTACTTATTCGCTTTAACTGTTCGAGTTAGTTCATTTACTTGGAGCCCAGCCAGTGGGTTGAATATTCTCTTCCAGGAGGCTCCTTTATTATTATTATTATTGAGATACAACTGACATACAATGTTATATTAGTTTCAGGCGTATGATGTATCAATTGAACAATTCTAGACATTACTCAGTGCTTACCATGATAAATATAGTCACTGTCTATCACTCTAGAGCATTATTACAATATTATTGACTATATTCCCTATGCTGTACTTTTCACCTCCACAACTTATTTATTTTATAACTGGAAGTTTGCACCTTTAGTTTCATCCTTTATCTATTTCACCCATCCTCCCACCCACCTCCCCTCTGACAACCACCAGTTTGTTCCCTGTATTTAAGAGTTTTGTTTTTTAGATCCCACAAGTAAATGAAATCATATGGTATTTGTCATTCTCTGTCTGACTTATTTCACTTAGTATAATACCATTTAGGTCCATCCATGTTGTTACAAATGACAAGATCTCATTAGAAGCCTCATTTTTGCTAGTAAAATGACAACACATTTTTCTCTCAAGGGAAGACTCCTATTCACTGAGATTGCAAGACTAATGTATAAATTCACAAAGCCAAATTATTAAATTATATGTACACCTCTCATACTAAAAATATTCACACCCATATGACAATCCCATTTTCTGCATACTATTGTATTATTTTTCTGTGAGAATTATCACTAAAAAGTGAGAGAATTTTTTGAATAACCAGACTAGTCTTTAGACAAACCTATTTAGAATACAACTACACTTCAGAATCAGGCTTGTCCACAAACATCGCATAATATGAATTCTTTGCCAAAGGGCCATCTCACCCCCAGTCCATTAGCTAAGGCCACTACTAACATATCTATGAATATGGTTTTTTGATCCATCCATGGATAATAATCACCAGTCATGTCCCTCCCCGACTTACATCTATATTTGAATAAGTTAATATGGTCAAACCAACACTAGCACTATTAAGTTTTTTGAGGTACTTTGCATATGACTATTCTACTTTATTACAGGTTGATTTTTTATTTTAAATAACAGACAGTACTCATATATCTCTTATTTTTAACACTTTGATGACTTCATCTATACACTGACAACAGGAAAATTACTGCTATTCTTAAGTAAAATAACTAAAAATACATCAAATGTACAGGTATGTGTGTTATACCACCTTGACTCTGTTAGTTATTGTTGCTCTAAAAAATATGATAAAAATTTTAACAGCTGCTTTTTCAACTTACCTGGTGAACAATGACATTTTTCACACCATTTGCAGCTTCATAAGGACTGACTGACAGGAAGTGTAGAATGTGTAAATGGCTCTCTTTGACATGTTATGGAAACTGACAATCAGTTAAAACTTGAGCAGTGGAGCAGTAACATACAAAACTAGAGATATGTTTAAAGTGTACTGGAAGGGGCACCTGGGTGGCGCAATTGGTTAAGCATCCGACTAGTGGTTGTGGCTCAAGTTGTGATCTCAGGGTCATGAGACTGAGCCCCATATTGGGCTCTGCACTCAGAGCAGAGTCTGCTTCAGATTCTCTCTTCCTCTCCCTCTGCTCCTCCCCACTGCACATACTCTCTTTCTTCAATAAATAAATCTTAAAAAAATTCAATGCACTGGAAAAAATGAACACCACTTCAAGATTCTGGACCAAAAAATTGAGAATCTAGACAATTAGAAATTAACAGGAAAACGTTACAGCAGCCCCTTCTGTCCCAGAAGATTGATTTACTGTAGTTATATGGAAGGAAGGTTTTTGTATATATCATTGTCCTAAAGCACTAAGGAAATTGTTAATAGTAGATAATGCATATGGTAGGTAGGAATGACTAAATAGGTGGAAGATGTGAATGATGACATTGGAATATTGAATTAAAGCCTTTCTATCCTTTGGGGACTTAGGGAGAATGTGCTAGGTTTTATTCTTTACTTAGGCACTGCCAATTAATGAATTATAACTGTAGGCTAATAGCTCTGCTTGAGTAAGGTCTTTCAAGGGAATGCCTTATTAGCAATAATGAGGCTCCCCAGACAAGGAGAAGGAAAATCCAATCATTTTACAGATGAGGAAACTGAAGATCAATGAAACTATCTAAGTTTTTAAGATTTATGTAAACATTTATGCTTAGATAAATAAACTAGTTAAAAATAAACAAGATAAGTAAGATAAAGCCTTAAAAGCAAAATGTTTAACAAAGACTAGTGGTATTACATAACAAGTTTCACTAAAAATTATGAAGTGATCATCAGATAAGTGAATGAAACATACATAATATAGAGGAATTGTATTTACAGTATATAAGACTGTATAGTTTATGAGACTTCCTCTGAACTCAGCACTATCAAACCATCTGTGTTATATCTTATCCAATTTCTAGCATGATCTCTCAAGCAGGGCTCAAGTAAACTAGAATCCATCTCCTGAAGGAGTCCATGGCTTAACAGGCAAGGAGATACTATAGGTATTATTGATAAAGAATACTTGAGTTGATTATGATAAAAGAAAACAAAACAAATTTTAGAAAAGAGCAGAAACCAGCATCTATTTATTAAAGTCAAAGACAACAAGTGAAATTGTAGGACCTGACAAAAAACAGACATAAATCAGTAATCTACTTCTTTGTGTGTTGACAGCTCTTAGATTAAAATCTGCTTGTATCCATTTTATTGGACTGATTCAATTACAGCTTTGAATATGGTTTATTGGCCTCATTCTTCAGTCCCATATTAAGATGGTTTCTTGTTAATTTCATTATTTCATAGAAGAGTCGCTAATTAAAACTGGATGAAACCTAAGTGGACAACCTAAATTGATCCATTTTAAAATAAGTAGATCACAAATTTCACTGACTAGAGATCTCCTGTTTTGAAGAAAAAAAGTCATAGATTTTATGTGAAAGGGACTTAAGCAATGCCAAATGGTAAAAAGAGCACAAGACTAGGAGCCTGGTGTCTGTGGCAACATCAGTGGTTCCCAAACTTACTGGATCTTCAAAATCACACCCAGTCAGAAATTCCAACTGAGTAGTCTTGGGGTGAGTTAGTAAATTGTTAACCAGTGACCCCTCCCTCAGGTAGTTCTAACACTGCAGGTAGTTCTAACAATCAGCTAGGTTAGGGGCTCATTAAGTTAAATCATCATGTAAGAGGTTCACGAGATGACTTTTTAAGTGACATTTGATTGCAAATTTTGTGTTTCTGATACAGCCTCTTGCCTAGTCCAGGGGTTTATTCTAGAGAATGCCTGACAGATGATTCCAACCATCCCTCAGACAGAACTTGCTCTCTCTCTGGAGGCTATTCGTTCCATTGTTATGAAGCGCCCTATGCTGAACCAAAAAGTGCAACTTCCACTGATTTGACTGAGTTCTACCCTTTGAAAATATACATTCCCCTGCTGTCTGAGAGCCCTTCAAATGCTTAAAAACTTATCTTGCATTTTTCCTACATAATTTCTTTTTCAGGTCAAAAAAGACGTAAAGAGTACAGACATAAAAATATATATATGTATATTTCTTGATAAGTTACTTGAAATGCAACAACCTCTCAGAATCAATAAGATGTTGTTTTGCCAGAAAGAAAGAAAAATCAGTGAAGTAATCTGGAGTCTTGTATCAATAGTTGCAGTTAGAGGAAATCTTGCCAAGAAGAAGGCTGAGGAAAATTGTAGGAGTGATACAGCCTACCAACATATGGGGTGTGGTAATTTCCAAAGTGAGGAATGGAAGATGGAAAAGAAAAAAACAATAACAGTTACACACATTTGAAAAACTTTTAAAATTAAACTGTGTAGGCTGTAGCACATATTTTTAAAATGATTATAGTATTTAGGATAGCCTGTTTCTATCAAGGAAAAATTAATCAAATCAATGTCCAGATTATTTTTATATATAGTCATTCAAATATAATTGCATTCATATATAATAAGTGATTCAATTACACACACACAAAAGATGCAGTTTAGAAAACCAGAGGATAAAGGAGGTATGATAGAATCGTTCTTGAAAATATGAAAACATGGAACACCTGGGTGGCTCAGCCGGTTAAGCATCTGACTCTTGATTTCAGCTCAAGTCATGATCTCAGGGTCATGAGATCAAGCCCCTTGTCAGGTTCTGCTTTGGGAGTGGAGCCTGCTTAAGATTCTCTCTCTCTCTCTCTCTCTCTCTCCCCCCCTCCCCCCTCCATCTCTAAAAAAAAGAAAACATGATCAAAGTAAAAATCAATTATACACCAATTCTAAGAATGATATAAATAATAGATTATGTCTAGCATACGAGAGAGGCTAATTCAGGAAAAATAAAAGTACATTCTATTTATAGTTCAGAAGAAGGACTATTAAACTTATTTCAAGTGGTGTGGTTATTAGTTACCTAAAAACATGTATGTAATCAAAGCTTCAAAACCTAGTTTTACCACTCCTCTTTCTTATAAAAAGTGTTTTTATTTCTCCTTTATTCAGTTTTTCCTTTATTTTCCACAATCTTGTTATTATCCTCCTCATTCTTCAAAACTGTTATCACACACTTTATAAAATTGTTAGGTCAAAAGTCCTTTTGTCCAACTCTGTTATGGATATTTTTGTCTTTTGACATTATTGATCAGTTTTTCTTGTTGAAATTCTCTACCTTTAAGTTCCAACAGTTAAAATGTCTTCATTTTCATTGTACTTCTGTCGGTCTTTCTGGGGATTTTCTTCTTTCATTTGTCCTTCTACGAGAAGCCAATGTATCCTTGTTTTTTTTTTTTTTTTTAATACAAAATCAATAATAATCAGCCTTAAGATAAATCTCTACTTCTGAACTCTCAGTCAGCTTCTAATCCCTTATCTCCAGCTCTCTCCTCAATATTTTTACTTGACGTCAGGCTATTATCTCATAGAATTGAACAGTAACAGTGTTAGAGCTCCAACTGACCTGAAGATCATCTAGTCAAATCTCAAGTTTCAGATAAGGGTATAATTTGAAAGACTAACCACTCAAAGTCACTCAGCTCACAGGGGTAGGACAGAGACTAACACAGGAGTTCTGTATTCTCCAGTCCCCAGGTATCTTGTAATATAGCACCACTACCCTTTATACCACCTTAAACACAGATGCACGTAGATTAAATTTAGGTAAAATTTATAAATTATAGACCATAATTTATTAAGGTAAATTAGCATTTGGGGGCAGGATAAGATTAATATCAACAATTTTAGACCAAATATATATTTGGCAATGTTCAAGATTGACTTGCAAAAAAATTGTCGGAATAAGGATCATTTTTGAAGTTTTTGAGAACCTAAAAAATAAATTGTTTTGAGTTGGCTGGCTCAATTCATGTTGGTTGATACACCTGGTGTCTCAACTATTCCTCAAAATTTGGAATCTGCTCCAACACCTTCATTAAGAATGCCCTTACCAAATTTAGATACTTGGGATAGCAGATGAAGAGCTCTACAGACCCAGTTCCAAGGAAACACTGGTGATAACTAGTGAAAAGTATAATAAAGATAACCATTTCAAGTCTGTGAAAATGGTTCTAAAGACATAGAGAAAATTAAGAAATACTATTTCAGAAAATCTGCTAATTCTTGATAAGAATAGTGAGCATCTGTGGCACGTTGACCATGACGTGCTCCCTCAGTCCCTCATTCTCTTTTCCCCTGGACAATAAGCACAGCCCCCACCATGCTTGGTCCCTCTGCATAAATTTCTCTCACCAACAACCTCTCCAGGTGCCTCTCAAGGTTCCCTTCCATGCCCTGACCCTTGATATGGTTGTTTAGCTCTAATAAAGTAATACAGCTTGGTTGTGAATCAAAATAAATAAATACATATAAATAAATGTGTGATGACAGAAGCGCCAATCTAGGCACAGTGACCAAGAAAGCCTAGCTCCCACCCACTGAACTCGCAGTCAAGACATATGGTATTTCAATATTATGGGCAGGCTACAAGAATTTCTCTTGACCACCTCCCAGTTATAAGCTGCAGAGGCTAAATTCTTAGTAAGTGTGGTCAAGAGCGTGGGGGTTCCCTTCCTCAATTCATGTCCCACAGAGCAGAGGATCTGCCCCAGGCTGAGAATTTTCAGGCCCTTACTTCCCTTGCCCCAATTCATTTGTAAGGCAAAAGTTAAATATCTGAAGAGACGAGCTGAGAAGACTAGAGGCTACTACAGACACCCCACACCTTCATAATTGAGGAGTATCCCTTAAGGTGAAGGAAGTCATTGTCCCTCTTCTCAGCTCTAGAGCAGGAGCTCAGAAATTTTGCCTACTGGGATAGGCAGTTGATATGAATAAAGAGCTCCAAATCTCTCTTCAAAGGAACTGAAAATGACTGTGATTTGACTGCTGGTAGCACTGGATTTTCCATTTCTGAGTGGGCTCTAAACTGTCTCTGGACCCAAATTATTGGCATGTCTCTATCAAATGTCAGAATCTCTTTGATTCCAGCTCTGGACCCTGTTAGCTAGTTCTGGCAACAACAAGTCTCACTCAACCTGCCATTACAGAGATATTCTATGAATCATGCCAAGAATCTGGTCAAAGCTCTCAGGGCTTGCTCATTTTATTCTACCTAAACCTAAACCTGATTCTGAACTCCTGTATCACAAATTCAGAGCAACAGACTAGATTGAAACATTGTTTCAATCGTAACTCAGTAAAAATTGCAAGTCCTGGGGCACCTGAGTAGCTGAGTCAGTTAAGGGTCTGCCTCTGGCTCAGATCATGATCCCAGAGTCCTGGGATTGAGACCCCTTCAGGCTCCCTTCTCAGCAAGGAGTCTGCTTCTCCCACTCCCTCTGCCCCTCCCCTCTGGCTTTCTTCCCTGCGTGTGTGCTCTCTCAAATAAATAAAATCTTTTTTAAAAAGTGCAAGTCCTTTCCCAGACCAAATTACATCATATAATATTAAATTTTGTTGAAAATAAAGTGTAAAATTATGGTGCCGGTTTATTCCCCTCTAAGGACATATTGAGTACTTGATCAATTTAGATTAAAAAAAAAAAAAAGCAAACTTAATAAGCATAGGAGTGTGTATAATGCAGCTAGCCATTGGCTGGATTTTAACTTTTGTTCCTCCTTTCAAATCAAAGTACTTTTCCATGAATGCTTTCTCCCACTGAAAATTCCTAACAACCACTGGTCTGCTATATATTTCCTGTTAATTTTCATACTCCTTTATAATGTCATTAAGTTTTTTCCTTATAGTACAAAATTCAGTCTTTAGATTCTCCTTCAAAACTATGTAAAAAAAAATTGAGACTGACATATTTTCAAGGACATACATAGGAAACTTTAAGGAAAATTATAAATAGTTCACAAGGATGGTAGCTAAGCATCATCCAAGACCTGTATTCCACTTTTTTGTTTTTAGTTTGAGAAATAAAAATTCACATTTCCAGACAAAAATTAAGGCTGACACATTGTTCTTCCCCTTTCTCCATGTAAGGAAATTCTTGTTATTAGTGTAAATGCCTCAGTAGGACTTAAAATACGCAAATGCCTCAGAATTTTAACTTCTCAATGTTATTAGTGATTGTTACCACTTTAAGAACAATAGGTTGCTTTTTTTTTTCCCAGTCAGCAATCTGTAACAATTTTATAAATGTATAAACTGACCTCGAGGATGTGCACCTCAGACTGGAGTGGGACAGCTGAGTTGCCGCGAAGCCTGAGACATTGGCAGAGGAGGGATTCCGACCACGGGGTTCCAGGCCAGAAGCCAGCGTCAGTCACCGCCTCAGCGCCAACTGAAGCTTTCTAGAATGCTTTAGCGCGCGGCGGCTCAGCGCGTGCGCAGTTCCCCGTCCCCGCCCCGTGCGTGCCTCAGGTGGTCTCGACGCGGGCATTTAGAAATGAGCTCGATCCGCCATGCTTGTTGGCTCCTGGGCTGAGGCGCAACCTCCCTGTGACGCTGAGTTTCTGAGGGGAAGGGGACCATGAGGACTGAGGTTTACTTGATAGTTGGCGTGAACAGGACTCCTCGCGGACGAGGACGAGTCTGGGACGATGGGCCATCGGCACCGAGGAACTGAGGTAGATAAAAAAGAAAAAAAATGTTTGTATGTTTAGATGACCCTGGAAGACTAGGCGTTTGGGGCACCGGACAGCTCAGCTGAAAATCCACATATAACTTTGACCCCACAAAAATTTAACTACTGATAGAATACTGTTGAATAAAAGCCTTACTGATAATATAAACTGTCAATTTATGTTATATATAATATACTGTATTATTACAATAAAATTAGCTAGAGAAAAGAAAATGTTATTAAGAAAATCATGAGGAAGAGAAGAGAAATACATTTACAATATTGTACTATATTTATCGAAAAAAATCCATGGGTAAATGGACCCAGGCAGTTCAAACTTGTTCAAGGGTCGACTGTATGTTACAAACTTTACATTTAGAAGTGGTACATGACTTGATCATTAAGGCAATCCTTTTCAGTCCATAGTACAAATGCATATTTTTTAAAGAAATATTAACTGATTTATTTACTAATTTTTGATTTTTTAAATTGAAGAATAATTGACATAAATATTGCATTAGTTTCAGAGTTACAACATAATGATTCTATATTTATGTACATTTCGAAATGGTGACCTCAGAAAGTCCAGTTACTGGTCATCTTATACAAAGTTGTTACAGTATTATTGACTGTATTCCCTCTTCTGTATATTACATCCCAATGACTTATTTCCTTTGTACCTGCAAGATTGTACCTCTTAATCCCTCTCTCCTATTTTGCCCATTTAAGACAGCTGATTTATCGTAGAAGCTACATATTAGAGGATAATGGAAAAAATGAATAATAAATTGCGGGCTGAAAAACTAATTACATGGTGTGTGCATTTTACAAGGAGTATTGTTTACATAGATCGCTGTTCCTGGGAAGCACATTCTGATGCACAGCATCAGTAGAGGAATCCACAGTTGGCCCTGAGCAATTCTGCATGTTTTGGCTGGCTGTGCCTAGAATGTGAGGCTCTGACCACTTTTTAAACATGATATTTCTCAGGGTTGTGTACATAGAAAGGAATCTTGAGACATAACATAATGCCTCCCTCCATGAAAAAGAGCAAATTTATTCACTGCTTATTATTCCCCAGCTCGGTGTCCCTCTTCCTAAGGGAATACACTTTGTGTACGGACATCCATCTGGGCTCTTAATTTTACCACTGTTGGACTTGGGGGCCATAGGAGAACTGGTTCAATTTTTATTCTCATACTGTTTGTTTTGCCATGAGTAATGACTTCATATGCTTCTGGAGCAGAAGTCTTGTTTCTTCTGGCAGCATTCATGAGAGCATAACAGACTAACTTTTAGTTTGCAAGTAAAAGAAAGACAAATTTCAGACCCTGATAGATTTGTATGAAGAAATTTTACTGGGGAGTGCTCTCTGTGGGGGCATGAGAGAAGCAAATTAGGCAGAGGGAGAAGTTGATCTGCCATGTAGTCACACCAAAGGCCTTAACGAATGCTACAAAGAACTTGGGATCTGGGATGACCCTGAACATATGCCCCAAACTGAGGCAAGGCAGTCTGGCCTTTGTGTCCCATATCAAGCCGTCTTTGGATGTGGGCTGCCCGCAATATGATTTTGGGCAAGGTGGCTCTCCAATGACAAGGATAATAGGGAAAACCTGGCAGTGTACCTCAGCATCCACTACAACAGCAAATCAGAAATATCAGATGAATGGCTTCTGCCAAAACAATGAATTTCCTTTGGAAATAATGACATTTCACTTTTGTCATGCAGTCACATTTGTGAGTTTAAAAAATACATTTCTGACATAAAATACGGTTTTTAAAATTCTAGTGGCATGTGTGAATAGACTCACAACGGTTATTTTGGTCAGTTTTGTGACTCCTATTTTGAAAAATCCACTTTAAAAGCAAAAAGTAATTCTGCCAGTTTAGTGTAGGGTTGATTATGGGCAAAATATTAACAACTAATCTACCATACAAACTTTTTTTCCAGTTTATTCTCCCCTCCTTCCTCATTCACCTGAACACATTGGCAATTTCTTATATAATATCTAGATATCTAAAATGTGGTGTCCAAGAACACGAATTATAGATTATGACAACGTGAATTTGAATTCTCAGTTAAACTCTTAATTTTTTGCTTTATTATGGGCATATTGCTTAAAATGTCTTTGCAACAAGTTTCTATTCAATACAGTGGGAATAGTGTATTTAGATCAAAGCGTTGTTGTTAGCACTTGAGATATTCTGCTTGGCTGTGTGTTTAGATAGGAGTGAGCTCTCATATCTTAACTACCATCATTATGCTTTGCTTTAATTATATCTAGACTCAAAAGCCCTCCCTTCCTCTTATGAAGAACATCCACACAAATATTATCTTGGGTTTACTTCATGACCTGAATCTCTCTACTATTTTTTTTAAGACATGGAAAATGTCTTATTTAACTGTGTATTTCAATGTTTATTACAGTGCCTGACGCACAAAATGAACTTTATTATTGAATTAATGAACAGATGGATTAAATAATGAATTTTCCAATGTTGCTGGTTTGATCCAGAAACATAGTGGTATGCTCAGAAACCTTCATAGCAAATGAAAATGAAAACAGGCTGTCAGTAAGTTTTGAGCAATGAATGTAGTATCTGAGGACAGGGATGGTAAATATTTGTTCAACAGGGGAAGATTGACACTTGACAACAGACTTTTTCTATTCTTTATTATGATAGTGATATAAAAACTTGTAGAGTAAGACAAATAAATATTTTCTTATTATTCAGGGTTATCCATACAATGATACATGGATTCATAAATGGTAACAAGGAAAGACACCTTCTTTCTTTGGAGGAACATCATGGAAGGGGTGGTGCCTAATGTATAACTTGAAGGGCAAGAAAAACTGAGTAAAATTAAGAGATAGGTAAAGGATGAGGTCTTGAGGGAGTATCCTAGAAAGTCATACGAGTAGTATGTGCAAAGTAGCATATGTGAGTGTGAGAACTTATTGGGAACAATAAGTAATGTAGCTCAGGTGGTAAAAATATGAGTAAGAGGTAAGATTGGAGGGAAAGTCTTTGTTTGGATTCCTCCTAAAGAAGAGCCTGAGCCAAGGACTTGGGTGCTTAAATTTTATTTGGAAGGTGATCCCAGGAAGCAAGAGTGAAAGAACTGGAAGGGTTATTCAAGCAAGAAGAAAAAGTTAAGGTAAGAATAACTACCAAGGTCCCTTCTTTGTATAATGAGGACACAATTTCATCAGGGCTTCCGAGAGAGATAAGTAATATCTCCTAGAATTTTTCTCCTAATGGAAGGAAGCCTGGAAAATTTACCTATAGGCACTTAGCCCTTGTCAACTGAGGTGGTTTTGGGCATTAATTCCTCCATATTTCCAGGATGTACCCAGGAGCTCTGCCAGCCTGGCACCACCTTCCACCCCATGAGGAGAATCACTGGGATGGAAGGCAAGTGAAAGATTTGCTGCATACACCCGAGATGGGATATTGTCATAAAGAGATGAATTGGAGAAATAAATGGTGCTCATAAACTCTCCACAGTAGCTGCCGGTGATAATAAGCTGGGCTGAGGGGATGTGATGTGAGGCACAAAAACGTCTATAATATACAGGTAAATAAAGAGGGCCAGACCATAAAGGCCTTGAACACTTTGTTAGGGAGCTTGCAATTTATGTATTTACCTTTATGAACTGAAGCATGTGGAATAAGAAAGTAGTATGACCAGATGCAGATATTTTGGGACATGGAACATCATCCTCTCCTTGACGTAAGCACATGATAGATACATTAAAATCTCAAAATCCAGTTCTTACTAATTTCAAAAGGACTTCATAGTACTTTATGCACGACCTGCCAATCTAGAGAAGAGGTTATTATTTTTTGATTGCCATTGTCCACCCAATTAAAAACTCCTCTTAAAAGGACATTTAGTATAAATTAACATGAAATAGCTCTTAACAAAAAAGTGTGTTATTGAAAAGAGATATATTTCTTTATTGGTAAGTGGTTGCTGTGTAAAAACTATTTCTATTCTGAAACATAGTGACTTAAAAAAGCAATTACTTACTGTTTACAGTATGTTCACTAGGAGCCAGCTGACCTGTGCTGGGCGTGGCTGGAGCACTTTTATTCCTCATTCTGCCAGGCCCAGTTGGCTGGCCAAGTACCTTCTTTCTGTGGGCCTGACTGAAGCATAAAGGAACAAGCAGAAATATATAAGGTTTCCGAAGACGTGGGCTTATAACTGGTTCACTGTCACATCTGCTGCATTCATTAGCCCCAAAAATCAGATAAGCAAACCAACAGTCAAGAGGCAGGGAAATAGATTTTCCCTGTTAGTGAGAAGACACATGGCAAAGTGTGTGTACATATACAGAGATGCAAAAAACTGTGGATGATAATATCTACCGTGCTGTATTAGTATCCCAGGGTTGCTGTGACAAATTGCCACAACCTTGGTGGATTAAAATAGCAGTTGTTTATTCTTTACAGTTTTAGAGGCCAGAGGTCCAAAATTAGTGTTGGAAAGATTGGTTCTTTCTAGAAGCTCTGATGAAAAGTATGTTTCAGATTTCACTCCTGGCTTCTACTGAGTGTAGACAGTCCTTGGAGTTCCTTGGCTTGTAGATGCATCAGTTCAGTCTATCTCCATATTCCATGTGATATTTCTGAGTCTCTTTGTGTCTTCTTTTCTGACTCTTATAAGAAAATTCATCATTACAGTTAGGTCTAACCTAATCTAGGGTGATTTCATCTCAATATTCTTACTTTAATAATACCAGGAAAGGCATTTATTTCTAGTAAAGTTACATTCTGGGCTTCTGGGTGGACATACCTTTTTTTTGGGGGGGCACTATTTAACTCACACAAACTCATTCACATATGTAGTGTTTTTAAGATTTTAACCAGGAGTACCATCACTTCCAATTTAGTGTTTAAGTTTAGTACCCTAACTGTATGTGTGTGTGTGTGTGTGTGCGCGCGCGTGTGTGTGTGTGTGTATATGCACATATATATATATACATTTTAATTTTATATGTATGTATATATGTAGTTATTTTAATTTCACAATAATTTGGGATTCAAATACTATAAACCTTACATTTTAAATAAACCAGATTTTGATGATTAAATATTTCATGTGTGTGGGGCACCTGGGTGGCTCAGTTGGTTAAGCAACTGCCTCTGGCTCAGGTCATGATCCTGGAATCCCAGGATGAGTCCTGCATTGGGCTCCCTGCTCAACAGGGAGTTGCTTCTCCCTCTGACCTCTCCTTCTCATGCTCTCTTTCTCTCATTCTCTCTCTGTCTCTCTCAAATAAATAAATAATCTAAAAATAAATAAGTAAATAAATATTTCATGTGTGGAAAAATACTCTACCAGTTAATATATTTTACTGTTAGAATATTGAAATATGAATTATGTGAAAAATCAATCAATTTAATATACAGGTTTGATTTAATTTAAATGTACACATGATATGAAAAATTTTACCAAAACCTTAAAGGTAATGTACCATGTCGTTGCATATTTCTTAATTTTACATGTTTTCAAAGCATACCTCAGTTATGAACGCATAGATGTAGTACAAATCAATCGGATATGCCATAGGTCACCAACTGGTGATTTGGTACAAGCTTCCAGAAAAACTTGGAGCAAAAATAACCTATGATATAATCTTTTTGGCAGTAAACATGCCAACTCAAACCTAGGAAACTCCTGAAAGTATACAAGAATTGCTAAGGAGTTAGATTGCTTGTACTTACTCTTGTCTTCCACAAATTATACAGCGAAACTATGGAATGAAGCAACATTGGAGTAAAAGATGTGGCCCAGACTGGTGCCAGTACATAAACTTTTTATTATCTTTTATTCCCAGTCCACAATGAGATAAGTACAAATTCAGAATATTTACTAACTTTTATTGAAGTTTTATGTTACTTCCATGTCCTATGGATTTTGAACTCACTTCATTGAACATAGCCTAAATCTTTTGAGTTGCATGTGGAGTCTTAGGTACTTGTCATGCATACATATAACAGTATTTGATAATTAAGGATTTATTTTTCAGCTTTAATCCAAAAATGTATTAAACCTAGAATCCATTTCTTTCCTCAAAACGTAATTCAAATTTTTGGACCTAGCTATTGATGAAGGATTGAAGATATTTTGAGAATACAACATAACTTGAATTTCCTGAATTTGCTTTAAAATCTTTTATGCCATTCCCATCTACTTACCTCTTTAAGAAAGGTCTCTCTACTGCCATTTATCTTGAAACAAAATGTAGGACCAGTTTTGATATAGATCATCCTCTGTCACATACTAATATACATATTGTTCATTCAAAATATGTGATTATGTGTTTAAAATGGAAATCACTATTTCATTGACAACCTTTCCTTATAGTTACAATTTTTAATAACAAAGTTATAAGTTTAATAACAACTATATTAATTGCTTCTATGTACAGTTTTAATTAACTTTCAATGAGAAGCATATAAATTTTGCATTTCTTTATTCCTATATTATGCTTGTTATGATATTTATTGAAATATAATTGCATATTTAGTGGTTCTAACATAAAAAATTGAGTATATCAAAATGTCTTTATCTTTGTGTTTTTTCCTGTTTTATTTTCCTAGTAGTATATACTTATTTAGAAAATATATTGCTCCATATAATAGTGGTATTTTAAATAAAATGGTGCAGCATGGATAGTTTGAGAAGCAATGAAGTAGATGATTTTTGGCTAGGTTTCATTAGTTATCCTGAAATTAATAGATACTAGTATGTTAATGGTATAAGTCGTATTACTTTTCAAGATCTCAAGGCAATATCCAGAATGCATAGGGATATAATAACAAACAAGTATGGGGACAATCTATTGAATAATTTATTATGATGATATTAATAATTATAAATGTAATTTGACAATTTTATATGCTCTATTGATTATTTTTTAAATCCTTGTGATTTGAGACCTGAAGTGTTCAAACCACCATATCCTAGTTGAGTACGTCCTAGAGGAAATTTGATGGTGATGTTACTACTAAAATATTGTACCAATGAAATGAGGAATTGTTTTTCTAATTATTCTTTCCATCAAAAGTTATATAGACGTATACTTCTTCCATTGGCAAATAAAATTGTATAATACAACAGCTAGCAGTGAAACACCCCCTTATAGGAAAAAAAAATCCAGAAAAGCACCTCAGTTTAGAGAGGGACGGAGTGCAGTATTTTGTATCATCCTTTTGTTTACAGGCAATAATGATAATATATAGCTACAAAATTTTTGAGCACATAAGATGTGTTAGGTATCCACTATATATGCACACACACCCATGTGCATGCACATAACCGTATATTCTCTTTCATGTTCTGAAGAGACCTGTGATTTAGATGCTGTGATGTCTTTGATGTGTGAACTTGGCTAGGCTGTAGGGACTATTATTCAGACAACATCTAAGTGTTGCTACGGAGATATTTTAAAGATGTGATATTGTTCCGTTAATAGAATTGCTGAGGCCATCCTAATGAAGAAGAAATTCCATTTGTGGACAGTAGCTATAGTCCATACCTGAGAGTTTGTCCTGTGGAATTTAAATTTGCTCAGGTACCCCACAATTGTGTGAGCCAATTCTTTGCAATAAATCTCTTAATATACATCTGGGTAAATCTTGACTGATGGAGGTTTTATTGTCTACCTGCTTACAGATTTTAAAAAGTTAAATTCTTTATCCAAGGTGCAGTTAGTTTGTGCCAGGATAAGGATCTGCACTCAGATTAGCAATGCCAGAGCTTACAACCTTAAAAATTGTGCCCTGATATTTTCAGAACAATAGTTTTCAGCTATACATGACCAACATTTAGGTTTCTGTGTAATCAACAGACTTTTCATCTAGCTCTCAACCGGTTATCTCTAAGCAGTGAAGAGGTGGACATTAATATCAGACAGAACCTGTTTCTTGCACATCTTCTAAAGTATGTTGAAAGTAAAAAATAGTTTACTGACCATAGTTTTCATTAGTGAATGTAGATTAAGACAGTCCCAACTTTTTGAGGCTAGAGTTAGGCTCTCCCAAGAAATGGTGCATATAGATATCCAGAGTGGAAAGACCCTATTCTTCTGTAACAGTCAAGATTTCTAGCAAAGGCTATGATGGGAAAGACATAGTTAGGAGCACTTTCATTCCTCTTCTCAACTCTTCATTTAGAATTCTGTCTTTTGGTTTGGATATAATCTGCATTTTTCTTTCATAAATATTTTTTTCTACTTATCTTCACAACTCTAAGAGATAATTAGAGTGGATAATTTCTTTTTATTAGCCATGAAATGTAAGACTTAAAAAGAAATAGAAAAAGACTTGCTTAAGGTCACAATCCCATAACTGGCCAAATCAGAAGTTAAAAGCAGTTTCTCCAACATCATTCTTGGTTTCATGCTCCACATTTGATTACTCTTCAAGCAGCCTTATGTACAGGGTTCCTTCCTTTTAGGTTTCTGATGGCCCAGTCTAGGAATTGAGACACAAGGGAATGCCGGGAAGAAATGTTTTACTTGTGGGTTATGCAGTAGAAATAACAGAATAAATAAGTCAGTTTATATTGTTGCATAACAAATTACCACAAGCTTAGCTGCATAAAACATCAAGCTATGAGCTCAGATTTCCATGGTTCAGAAGTCTGGCATGGCATGGTTGGTTTTTTAAGGCTGAAATCAGGATGTCAGCTACAGTAGCAGTTCTCATCTGGGTCTTGGTGTCTTCTTTCTAAATCACTAGTTGGTGGCAGAATTCAGTTCCTTCTCTTGCTTTTGACATGGCCTCCTCAATTTTCAAGCCAACAGCAGCAGGTCAAGTCTTTCTTATACTTTAATCTCCTTGATTTCCCTTCTTCTTTCTTCTTCCACTTTTAAGGGTTCTTTTGGTGAAAGAACGCTAGACCTGGGTTTCTGTCTTGGCTCTGCAACCACTAGCTGTATAACCTTGAGGGTCACATAAACTTTCATGGCTTTATTCCCTTAGATAAAGAATAAGGACACTGAAGTCTACTTTTTCTCTCAACAGATTTCTTGACGCATATTAATCACTCTAGGGTCCCTTTCAGTTCTAATTTTAAATCATCTGAACAAGCAGTTCAGTAATAAAGATGTACTTTTTGCCAAATACATAACAAGATTCCCTGATTATACTCAATAAAAGTTCATTAAATGAAAAAAAAAGTAGATGAATCTGAAAGGCACTTTTCAAGTTATCTGTATTTCACAAAGGGTAAAAATTAAGCAAGAATAATAGTGCTTCTCAGATTCCTGACCTCTCTCCAAGATTTATGAATTTTATTAACTGTTGATTCATGTGAAACCCAGTATCTGATAGCTATGAGGCATGAACAGCAATTAATTAGACTGGTGCCACTCAAAAAGAAGTAGGACCTAATGCATAACAACGTCCAATCAGTCCTGGAGAAATCCCCCACATAGATTTAATATTGAACTACCAATATAAAATAATGTTTCAAAGAAAAAAATGTGGTTATGCCTCCACTGTGCATGGCTCTATATATTATAAGCAACTATGAAGTTATTTTTTAATCATTTATTTATTTTTGCAATATGATAAGGGTACTCTTTAATCCCCATCTCCCTATCTACCTTGCCTCTGGTAATTGTCAGTTTGTTCTATATACTTATAGTGGCTATTTAAAAGTGCTTTTTATTTTTTTTTTTTTTGTTTTGTTTTTCCTGCAATGGATTATGGCAACAGCACTGTCAACAGAGGGGTTTAAGTTGTTTTTGCTATACACCTGTTGATTGCAACGTCACCTTCCAAACCTGTGGCTTTGAATAAACAATAAAATACTTTAAAAAATGCCTCATTTAGCAAAATCAGTGTGCACCAAAAGCACTGTCCTCATTGGGAATGTAGGTGTTAATCAAAATGTGCAATCTCAAGGAAAAACTGAAAATAGTCTATTAAGGAAAATTTTAATGAGCTAGAGATTCTAAAAATTATAAATTTGGTATATAGATTTTTATGTAGCTGTCAGTGAAGAGGAGGAGACTCTTTACGCTGAACCTGTTTTGATGGAGCTATGGACAGAAAACAGACTTTAGAGTTGTATGGAGAAAATTTATTGGGAAATGGTCTTAGGATATACAACTTAAAGAAAATGAGGGTAGGACTGGGCAGGCTGATAGGCTGACCTGCAATTTACTCACAACTAAGGCCTTTGTAATCCCGTATCAGCTAATTGTTGGCATCGCTGGAAGGAAAAAGTCCTTGGACTAGGCAATTCCATACAACCGAGGACAGTTTCCAGTAAGAGACACATGGTATGAATCAGCAGCCACTATTCCCAGCAGCTGGGGGTTGGGTGCTGTGTTCATTTCCTGTAGCTGTACTTAAAAAGAAAAAAAAAAAAAAATCAGTGGCTTAAAACAACAGACATTTATTAATCTTAAAATTCTGGAGTTCAGAAGTCTGCAGTAGGTCTCACTGGAGTAAAATCAAGGTATCAGCAGGGTCATGTTCTGTTCTGGAGGCTCTAACGAAGAAATCATTTTCTTTTCCAGCTTCTAGAGGCTGTTCTCATTCTTTGGCTTATGACCTTGTTATGTCTTCAAAGCCAGTGAAGTCAACCTCATGCTCTGTCACTTTAATGTGACATCCCTGCTGCCTTCACTTTATTAGAACCTTGTGGTTACATTGGACCCACTTGGATAATTCAGAATAATCTTCCTGTCTCAAGGTCAGCAAGGTAGCAATCTTAATTCTGTCTGGGCAACTTTGATTCCCCTTTGCCATCTGACCTAACATAGTCACAGGTTCTAGAGATTAGGAAGTAAACATGTTTGAGGGACTGTTATTCTGCATGTAACAAGTGCATTGACTCCTGAAGAAGATAAGTGAGTGCAGCACACAATATATAGTTGCCAGACTGGTAAATTGGAGATATGAACAAGGCCCCCTCTCTTTGACAGTGGCACTATTCTCCGGCACTTTCTAATGGTATGTGATATGTATTTTTTTTTTTTTTTTATGGCTTAACTGAGTCAACATTAACATACAATAATCTTACACATAAATTTACAATTAAATGATTTTTCAGTAAATTTATGGATGTATGTAACCATCACTACAATCTAGTGTTAAAATATTTCCGCTACCCTGGTAGTTTTCTCCTGCCCATTTCCAGCAATCTCCACTCCCATGAGCCCCAGGCAACCAATTATCTGTTTTCACTTTCTATGTTTTGATTTTTCTGAACATTCATATAAATGTAATCATATGATATATAGTGCTTTGCATCTGACACATGTGATATGCATATAACACACTGTGCATATCCATTTACTGGTTGATACACATTTAGGTTGTTTCCAATTTAGGAATGTTATGAACAATGCTCATATAAATGTTCATATTACAAGTCTTTGCATGGACATATGTTTTTATATTTCCTTAGAAAATATCTAGGAATGGAAAAGGAGGGCCATATGATATATATACATGTTTTTTTTTTTTTCAACCTGCCAAACTTCTGAAATAGCTGAACCAGTTTTATTCCCACTACCAGTGTATGAAGGTATCTATTTTTCTGCATCCTTACCAACACTTGTGTTTTTTTTTTTTTGTCTTTTCGATAATTGCAATTAGTTTACGTGTGCAGTGATATTTGAGTGTTTTTCAATTTCATTTCCCTAATTACTAAGGATATTGAACATCTTTCCATGGCATATTAGGCATTCACGTATGTTCTTTGTGAAATATTTATTCAAATCTTTTGCCTATTGTTTAATTGGAATTTTTGGCTTTTAAATATCAATTTGAAAGAGTTATTTATATATTTTGGATACAAGTTTTTTATTAGGTATATGATTTTCAAATATGGCTTATCTTTTCAGTTTTATTAATGATGTGTTTTGAAGCACAGGAGTTTTTTGTGTTGATGAGATTAAATTAAACACTGTTTTCATTTTTGAATCATATTTTGGTGTTGTATCTAATACATATAACCCAATGCCCTGAGGATTACCTCCTAGATTTTCTTCTAGAAGTTTTGTAGTATTAAATCTTACATTTGTGTGTATGACCTATTTTGGGTTAAGTTTCATATATAATAGTATGAGGTAAGGTTCTAAGTTCATTTTTTTTTTTTACATGTAGATAATTAAATGCCCCATGACCATTTGTTGAAAAGATTGTCCTCCTCCCAATTATGTTTGTTTCTTTGCCAAAAATAAATTACCCAAATTTAATAGTTGATTTTCTGGATTCTCAGTTTTATTTCTTTAGTTTATATGCCTGTACACCAAAAAAACCTTTGTTTTGATTACTGGAACTTGATAGTAAGTTCAGAAATCAGATAATATATGCCCTCCAGTTTTATTCTTTTCCAAATTACTAATAATTGCATTTATATACTGATTTCACTAATCACCTTGTCAGTTTTTGACTATATGTTGATCAGTATTTTTTTTTGAATCTGTAAATTTGAGGAGGGTTGCCGTTATAAAAAATAGTGAGTTCTCTAATCCATAAACATGGATATTTATTTATTTAGATCTTTTGAAATCAGCAATCTTTTATAATTTTCATTGTACATGTCTTTCATTTCTTTAGTTAAATGTATTACTGAGTATTATTCTGGTTGCTATTATTGGGAATATTTTCAGTTACATTTTCATAATGTTGATTGTAAGTATATAGAAATACAATTGATTTTTGTATATTGGTCTTATGTGACTTATTAAATATGTTTATCATTTCTGTGAATGGATATTGTGTGTGTGTGTGTGTGTTTGTACATGCAGTTTCCTTAGGATTTCAACATAGAGAATTATGTCATATGTCACTGAATATGTACAGTTTTGCTTTTATCTTTCAAATATGAATACCTTCAGTTTATTTTTCTTGTCTGATGGCACTAGCTAGAAACTCGTATAATGCTGAAAGTAGGTATCCTGTCTTTTTCCTATTTTGAGGAAAAAATTCAGTCTTTCACTATTAAGTATGGTATTATCTATAGGTTTTTATAGGTGCCCTTTATTAGTTTGAGGAAATTCTTTCTATTTCTAGTTTAATGGGTGCTTTATCAGAAATAGATGTCTAATTGAACATAATAAAAAAAGAAATGAATGTCTGATTCGTCAAACACTTTGAATTTACTGAGATGATCCTGTATTTGTTTGTTTGTTTTTGTTTGTTTAATTCTATTAATAGTAACTCTATTATAGCAGAACTTGTGCCTGGTAATATTATTGATATACTAACTTGACTTGAAGGAATGTCAGAAGATTTCCTTTTGTTTTTCCTACCATGATAACACTTATCCTATAGATCAAAAAACCAGTGTGAGTGTTCTGCTATCAAGTTTAGCCAGCCCATTAATACATTTGGAAACCGAATGTTTCCAAACCCACTATGTGGGTCTATGAATGCAGAAGATTCACTTTGAGTTGGACTTATCCCAGGACTGCATTTATTTCTGGCCACCATCTACCTTCATTTTAACAATGGCAAAACTGTTTGGTGCTTTGGATCCTTGGATATCAATGCCAATCCAGCTCCTATATCCAATAATCTTCAGAAGGTATTGGTACTTTCTTTACCTACCACGTGGTTATCTAAGTAAAATGTTTCTAGGTCCTTATGGTGGAACAGTTTTTGATTTATAGATAAATTATGAGGATAGTACAGAGAGTTTCCAATATATTTATTTTTTCTGTAAATCTTCTTTTGCCTTTAGTCCTACCAACTTTACTCATTTTCAAAGTTATTTAGATCAACATGTTATTTGTTTATCCCGTTCATTAAGGTTGTTTTATACATTTCTAAGTACAGTAAGATTGTTTTATTTATTTTTAACGTTTCACTTTCCATCTTTGGATCCACTGAGGTTCTAAATTATTATTATTTTTAAAAGATTTTATTTATTTATTTGACAGAGATAGACAGCCAGCAAGAGAGGGAACACAAGCAGGGGGAGTGGGAGAGGAAGAAGCAGGCTCATAGCGGAGGAGCCTGATGTGGGGCTCGATCCCATAACGCCGGGATCATGCCCTGAGCCGAAGGCAGACGCTTAACGACTGCGCCACCCAGGCGCCCCTCTAAATTATTTTTTATGGTTATGTTTCATTAAGGTTGATTCTTCCTGCTGGAAAGTTTTATAGAGTTTGGAAAATGCATACTGTCACGTATTCACAGTTATAGTGTCATACGGAATAGTTTCATTTCCCCGAATACTCCTCTGTGCTTCATTTACTCAACACGCAACCTTTCCTGGAACTACTGATCTTTCTGTATCATGTCTATAGTTTGTCTTTTTCAGAATGTCACAGAATCAGAATTATAGAGTATATGACCTTTTCAGACTAGCTTCTTTCACTTAGCATTTTAGATTCATCCATGTCTTCTCCTGGCCTAATAACTTGTTTATTGCTAAATAATATTGCTTGGTATGAATGTGGAACAGTTTGTTTATTCACATCTATTGAAGGACATCATGATTGCCTCCAGTTTTGGGTGATTATGAATACAGCTGCTATAAACATTCAGGTTTTTGTGTAGACATACATTTTCAAATTCATTGGATACATGTCTTGGAACATGATTGCTAGATCACATGGTAATGCTATGTTTAGCTTTGTAAGAACAGTCAAACTGTCTCTCAAAGTGGTTCTACCATTTTGCATTTTCATTAGCAATGAGTAAGTGTTCATCATTGTCACCAGGGATTTTTAGTTTATTTTTTAAATTTAATTTTCATTTTTTAGTTTAGCCATTCTAATTAATGAGTGGTTGTTCTCCAGGTGATTTTTGTACATGAAGATTTAAGGGGGTAGGTAAGGAAAATTGCAAGTCTTAGAGGAAAATCATTGTCAATTGTTTTCTGAGAATGCAGAGAACAGTCTTTATTAATATAGCTTCTAATAGTGGAGTATATTCTTCTGATTAATTATAGTTATTATTGAATTTTGCCTATGCTTAGGGATACATTAACCTAGAATTTTACCCTCAACTTTAAAAAAAAAAAATTAAACAGCTTCACAATTAAAGTGGGTCACCAAAACCAAATATTCTCTGTAATGATTAGTATGATTGACCATTGCTTTCAATATGGACCTATCTTACAGGGCTAAAAGTAAAATATTTTAGCAACATGGTCATAGCATAGATAACATTTTGGTTTCTTTCCAGTTGCATTATTTGTAGACTTCTAAATGCCTAGTTTAATTTCCCATGCATTTTTTTTCAAGTGCATTTGGAAATGCTAATTATATTTAGCTAATATGTGTTTAACTTGCTCCCATACTTATATTACAGAAAATACATTTCAAATAAAATGGCCTTCTTTTATGTTATAATCTACACTGTTATTTCCAAATTGGATGATTATTAGGCCTGTATTTAATAGCTACTCTTAGGTTAAAAATGCTCAATGTGACCTTTACTTTGAGAATGAAACATATAATTTTCACTATTTATCCATCTGAATTTTGCTATTTAACATGCAATTTTAAAAGCAAAGTAGATACTTTTACATTATTAACTGTCCTATATATATATTTAAACTATAGTCTCATTTTGGATTTGAAAGAATATAATTGAGTGAATATGAAAGGGTAATCTAGTTTCTGCAAATACTTTCTCTTTCAACTGGTAAAATAAAAATATAACAGGAGTCAAATACCTGCCTTCCTCCTGTTTAAAAATAAGCTAACTTAAATAGGGTTTATAACACATTTGCACATGTGTGATCCTATTAATCAGAATTAATCATAGTCCGGTGAATTACCAGATAAAGAAGGGAAAATAAAATCTCATTACATTTTTATCATCTCAGTAAAGGTCTTCAATAGAGTGAAAAATTCCACATATATATATTTTCTCTTATTTAAAACTTACTGAAAGGAAATCACCACTTCCAACAATAATGTGCTAACTTTATTCAGACCAACCTTTCCACTGAATAGAACTAAAAATTCTACATAATAATGATAATGGTAATAATAATAAGCAATGATAGTGTTTGTCTGGAAACATCAAAAAGCTACCAAAGTAGCAAGATTTTGAAGACCAATATCCCCCCAAAGAGAGAAGATTAGAAAGGTGAATATTTGGAATTACTTTTTCTTAAAGAATTTGTTGATTCAAAACCAGAGGCTTGGAAGCAAGGAGAACTTTCTTAATCTAACATAGAGTGGGGAAGGTGGGCTTTTGGTTTCGATGTCAGTGTAGAGATAGGTCCCGACATTTTCATTTGGGAGACCCAAAAGGCTAAAGGTAACAAAAGAGTAAATTAGAAATGATGATCTTTCACAGAGGTTGAAGCCTAACTTGATATCAGTTCAACCCTTGAGTAGATAAAAACACTTGACTGTGAGAAGCAAAAATGAATCCTATTTGAGGAAAGTAATACCACAAAAATGTTGTACTGTCTCTTCAGTTTTTCAACACAAATATGGCATTCAACTAACATTAGCCATAAGTAAAAAAAAAAAAAATGAATCTATACACAATGACAATATTAGAATTAGTGAACGTAGACCTTCTATGATCAGTGATTAATATATAAGAAGATAAACCAAAACGTAGAGAGTTTTAGCAGTGAACTAGAAGGTATGCATTTTAAATAAGGAAATTCTAAAATTGAAAAATATAATAATTAAAAATAAGAATTCAGCAAATGGGTTTAATGTTGCATTATAGGTAATAGGAGAGAAGATTAGAGAACTGAAAGTTAGCTCATATGAAAATATCCACTTTGAAACATAAAAAGACAAAAGGTTGGAAAATATAGAAAAAGAGACATTGGGGACATAATACATAAGTGCATAATATAAGTTGTGCATATACTTGGCCAAGGAGGGCGAAAACCCTATGGTATTGACAAATTATATTTGGATATATAATGGCTAAGAATTTCCTAAAGTTAGAAAGATAAGAAGCCAGATTAAGGAAGTCCAAAAAACAGCAAACATGATAAATACAAAGAAATTCCCATCTTGGCTCTTTATAGTAAAACTCCTAGAAATCAAAGACAATAATATTAAAACTTGACCAAAAAAAAAAAAAAAAAAAAAAAAGACACATTACTTATTTTCAAACCAGCAACTAAGAGCTGATTTCTTAATAGAAGCAATGGCAACTTTAGAAAACAACAGATAATATTCTAAGTTCTGAAAGAAAGAAATACAAAAATAGAAGTCTAATCTATCACTGCCATAGCAATGCTCCTCTTAAATCCCCAACTGAAGGGGAGTATAGTTGCCTGAAGGCCCCAGCTTCTGTGCTCTGAAATCCATGCTTGAATTAATTCCCAAAGTCATTCTTTTCACAGACTGCTTAGCTAAACACTGAGTGAGGCAGGGACTGACTATGGCAGGCCCATTCCTAAGAGATTAGGGACTCTTCTGATAGGCAACTGTCCTCTGATGGGCTCCCTCACAGACTTGGCAAATTTTCCTTAGAAACATGCTGCAAAATAAAACACTTCCAACCAGTTGTTCTCTCCTTTCTCCCTCTCCCCTTCCTACATCTGTCAGAGTCTGACCTGCATTGCTGTCTGACACTTTCTTTGCCCCAGTCCTTCATTTTCTCTCACAGGCATTTCCCCTAAACAATTTATTTCATATCTAACCCTATTTTGGCACCTGTTCTTAGAATGTCCATCTACTAAAGGGAAAAACAAACAACAACAACAACAAAACCACCCTACAAAATGAAACAGGAATAGAGATATTTTCACAATAAATAAAGCAAGTAAAAATTGGCAGAATTAACCAGTGACCATACAGCACAAATGGAAATACTAAAGATATCACTAAAGGCAGGAGGAAAATTATTGCATACAGAAGTATAGAAATACAGAAAGAAATGTGGAGAGACAGTAGATAAATCTGTAAGTATAATTAATTTTGACTGTAGAAAATGCTAGTAACCTCTTATGGAAGTTAAAAATATGTGACAACAAAAGAACAAATGGTAAAGAGAGTTACAGGGAATTAAAGTGCTCTTAGGTCCTTGCATTGCACGGGAAGTGGCCCCTTGCATTGCATAGGTGGGTCTTGTGAATATGCTGGGATTCCACTCTGAAAGGTGGCATGATGAAGAGATATACAGGTATAATAAGGTCTTTAATCTCTTGACTTTGAGTTAACCAAAAGATTATCCTGGCTGGGCTTGACTTAATCCTGTGAGCCCTTTCAACGAGGGTCCAGACCTTTTTTGAAGGAAGACAATGAAAGCGACTCCTTGCTAGCTTTGAAGAAGTAAAGTTGTGAAAGGTGCTCATGTCAGAGCCCTGAAAGCATCTTCCAGGAACTCAGAGTGACTCCACTCAACAGCCACTAAAAAAGCAGTAACCTCCATCTTACAGTTGCAGAGAGAGAAAGTTTTGACAATAACCAGAGAGCCTGAAAAAAGGACTCCGAGTAGCAGCTGAGATGATGGTCCTGCAAGCATGACAGTTTGAATGCAGTCATGTGAAACCTTTAGCAGTGGACCTAGGTAATCTATGCCTGGATTCCTGACCCTGGAAATTATAAGATAATAAGTATATGCTATTTCAAGATGCTCCATTTTTGGTAATTTGTTATATTGCATTAAAAAATTTCACAGCTATGATAAAAACATGTAGAGTAGACTTTTGCACTAGAGGCCTTACTAGAGATAAAGAAGAATATTTTATAACATAAAATAATTAACCCACCAAAAGACATAACAATTTTAAATATGTATGTAATTAATACAGATGTCTTAAATGTATGTAAATCAAATTAAAAATTAATAGGGGGAATAGATAAATCCACGATTATTGTGGCCAATTTTACCATACCTCTCTTTGAAACAACATATTTGTTTTTAGGTCCAATATACATTTTAGGTCCAATACATTTCAAATATATTGCTGGACCAATAATATTGTGACTTTATAGAATTTGAAAAAATAAGTTTCAAAAAATAACTTGCAAATTGAGGTGAAGAGTGATTTCAGATGGCTAGATGGATAGATTTGAAATTACCCTTTATTTTGTAAAGATTTATTCATTTATTTTAGAGAGAGCACACATGTGTTGGGGGGGGTTGGGGACAGAGGGAGAGGGAGAGAGAGAACCTCAAGTAGACTCCCCACTGAGTGTGAGCCCATGCAGGGCTGGATGTCATGACCCTGAGATCATGACCTGAGCTGAAATCAAGGGTAGGATGCTTAACTGACTGAGCCACCCAGGCACCCCTGAAGTTACCCTTTAAAAAAAAAAAGTCTTGGGGCGCCTGGGTGGCACAGCGGTTAAGTTAAGCGTCTGCCTTCAGCTCAGGGCGTGATCCCAGTGTTCTGGGATCGAGTCCCACATTGGGCTCCTCCGCTATGAGCCTGCTTCTTCCTCTCCCACTCCCCCTGCTTGTGTTCCCTCTCTCGCTGGCTGTCTCTATCTCTGTCAAATAAATAAATAAAATCTTTTAATAAATAAATAAATAAATAAATAAATAAATAAATAAATAAATAAATAAAAAGTCTTTCAAATCTATTCCTTTGTCAGTGATTTAAACCTTCAGGCTAGAAGAAACATTCATATTACTTGTTTGCATACAGTATTTTTAGAATTAAAAAGCCAGTGATATCATTAGTCTGGGTAGTGTGGCAGAATGATTCTCATTAGCTTTTTATGCCAGTATTTTGTTCAGTTCATTTCAGTGAGTAGGTAAGTACTTAATTAGTGGCTGTTTTCCAATAGGCAGTGATAACACTGAAAAGAAAACAGAAACATACAGCTTTTTAACTTTTACGAAGCTGTTTTTTATTATAATAGGCTATGTTTCAGTGTCTATAGTTTACTTTAAGATGTATCAGAATCTAATACTAAGTACGTATGTACCAGTTTATTCCACATCCTTAGGAATAGTCATTTGTTCTACTTCAAAATGTATACTTCATGGATGGTTAGGATGTCAGATATGCTACATTCTGAAGAAGGCTACTATAAACATGTTGCTTTTCCATGTCTCAACACTTCAGACTTTGTTTACTAGCATTATTATTTTTGAAATTAAAAGCATAATACTTGGTATAATTATAATTATGAATGGAATTTGATGAAATTATTGTTAAGTATTAAAATTATGGATTAGTTTAGATATTTTGGAGATGCTTCCTATCCTTGTAAGAAAGAATAAAGTTTAAGAATCTAGAGAAATGCCTTCTATGCTTCCTTAGGGATGGCATCTAAAGCTTCATCCTTAAATGATTTTGTATCCAGTCATTATTTAGGAGTGATTCTGATTCTCTGATATCAGCCAAAGGGTAAAAAAAAAAAAAAAAAAAAAAAATTCTCAGTTGAAAAATACTTGCATATGCCTGGGATAAATATTTCATATAAGGTAGTGTTTATAACACCCAAACTTTAGATAGAATTCGTTGAATTTACTGAATATGTTGTATAAAATGTGTAGTGGCTGCTTGTAATAGATACTTGTTTGTGAGTATCTGTATGTCTGGCAGAATTTGTTCTGAGATTTACTTAATTTAAAAACTTGAAATGCAATTGCAGGGAATAGCTAAAGTTCATCAACCTCATATTTAAAAATTAAAAAGTAGCCTAATAGTTGTGCATGACCATATTTGCTTAGGTCAGTCCATCACAGAATGGTTACACAAAACAAACAGAATCAAGGCACAGAGAAAAGTAATGTAAAAGATAGAAAATGCAAACAAAGTGTTATGGCATTTCGTTAGAAGAACCCACATCTCCTGTTGCTCAAGAAAGCTGTCATAAACAAAAGAGAACAATGAAAAATGAAGAGAGTAGGGCAATACAGATTGGAAGCACCATGAGAAAAATATTGAAGAGGGAAAACACATGGAAATATTTGGGAATAGTAAACAGTGTAAGATAAAATACCCATGTGGTAGCTGCTCAATAAATATTTATTAAATGCAAAAATTAATGAATGAACAAATGAAATTAAATTGAGACTTTGGCTTCAAAATAATTTATAAATATTAATTACTTTCTTGTGAAGCAAAGTAATTAATGGTTTCTTAGGAAGTATGTAATTAAATCATGTGACTGTCCTGCTATTAAATGACTACAACTTTAGGAAGCTTATTCTGGATTGAATAATGGATAAACTGGAGTCGAAAGATATAGTGGGTAAGCAGTGAATAGAATGAGTGAAGTCAAGGGTGCATGGCTAGATCGGTGGGTGGAGCATGTGACTATTGATCTTGGGATTGTGAGTTGGAGCCTCAAGTTAGGTGTAGAGATTACTTAATAAAAACGAATGACTGAAGTCAAGAAGTCATAAAGGAAATAATTACAGAATATAGAATGAGAGTTCTCAATACATAATTGAGGTCTAGTCTAAATAGAAAAAGTGCAAGTACAATATTAAGAACATTTAAGAATTAAGAATGTAAGGGCTTACAATGTACCAGCATTATTTTAAGTGCTTTATTTGTTTTATCTCAATTACTCCTTATAGTCCTGTAAGATAGATAAAATTATTCCTTCCATTTTTCAGATATTCCACTTACAGCATAGAGACTTCAGAGAACTTGCAAGTGATGGAGCTAGAATTCATACATGTCAGTCAAATCTGGGCAGACTCTATAAATCGTGTTCTAAAACATTATGATATGTGAATCAAATGACCAACTAAAGGTCAAGTACTGAGTAGGAAAAAAGACCTCATAACAATAAGCTGATTTAAGTTTTAAGCGAGCATAAACTAGAGTGATTTTGGTGAATTAAGGATGATATGTAAGTTTGTAGTTATTTAAAGTATGCATTATGGGGTGCCTAGGTGGCTCAGTCGGTTAAGTGTCTGCCTTCTGCTCAGGTCATGATCGCAGGGTCCTGGGACGAGCCCCATGTCAGGCTCTCTGCTTGGTGGGGAGCCTACTTCTCCCTCTCCCTCTGCCTACCACTTCACCTGTTTGTGCGCAAGCTTGCTCACTCTCTCTCTCTCTGTCAAATAGATAAATAAAATCTTTAAAAGTATGCATTATCGTATGATAAAGAGAACTGGAAAGTGGAAAGAGGTACTGGACAGGTATTAGCAGGGGGAAAGTGACTTTAAATTTGGAATATATTGCTTGGAATTAGGATACAACTTACCGAGTGTTGAATATTTATCAGTATTTGCACTATACAAATATTTTTAGTGTTGATTGGAAATAGCCTGAAGAAATTTGAAGGCTAAAGTCATTTTTTTCATTTAGATGCAATACAAAAATGTATGATATTAGGAGATGAAGTTAAGGTAAGCTCTATAGAGCAATATATCAGGGACACCTGGGTGGCTTGGTTGTCAAGCCTCTGACTCTTGGTTTCAGCTCAGTTCATGATCTCAGGTTTGTGAGATCTAGCCCCATGCCAAGCTCCGTGCTCATGAGGAGTCTGCTTGAGATTTTTCCCCCTCCTGGTCCCTCCCCCTCCGCTCTTCCTCACTTGGCTTATGTGCTCTCTTTAAAATTAATCAATCAATCAATCAATCTTAAAAAAAGTAATATTTTAATCAATACCACTCTTTAAGTTTTGTTATGTATCTATTATCTTCGGGGTTTTTTACACATTTATATTATTTAATAATATATGGTGATCTTGATGACATTTGTTAGGACTTACTTTGTCCTTGGTAATATCCTGAACATGCTTCTCTTAATCACTTTTTTTACTGTAGGTTTTTACTCTATCCATAAATGTATCTTAAAAGAAATGTAAATAAAACAAAGCACGGAATTTGTCATCTAAACACTTCTGTTAGTGACATCCCATATTTTTTATTTAAAGCAGGCAGAGGTCGTATTTACTAAAACTAATTCTAGAAAATTACATTTTATGTATAACCATTGTTCAACAATACAGTCTGTAAAGTATTTTGTAGTCTCTTCAGTTTAAACAACTTATGTGTATGTAGTTTAAAATTTATTTTATAATTATCTAAATTTTAAGATGACAGAAGTGAATGAAGAGAACAGAGGAGTAGTTTCTGACATTCAGAAGCTGACTTGACGCAGCTAGGGCGTGCTATCCTATTACACATAAATAATCTCACAGAGTACTAACCTCAGAAAAGTTTGCTTGAGACCATGATAAATGAGACAAAATAAGACCACTTCCCTTTTTTTTCCCTAAGAAGAGATGAAACCAAGTTTCTCTACCACCCACAAAAATACCAAATGCCCTATCACTCAGCCAAAATGAATGATTGCTACTTCACCATTACAATTTTATCCTTGTACTAGTCTCCCCTTCCTTTAGGTAAGATTTATTGAAGTACACAATTACAGAATTTCCCTGACTTTGTGGCAGCATCCAATTTACATGAAACTCCCACTTCCTTAGACCTTCACCCAAATCACCCAACCAAAGCCCAGATCCTATAACAAATTATTTCTAACACTCTTTTATAGAGATACCCCATGTTTTCTTCTGGTGTATGTTCTCTGTAACTGCAACATATAATCTACATTACAAGTGTGTCTTTGGCTTGGGTTACTGACATACAATGATGATTAATTTTTTTTTTTTTTCAGAAATTCTTTCAGGACAATCGAATGCTTACTAAATGACAGGCACTGTATTAGACCCTGGGGATATGAAGACGATAAAATTCATGGTTCTTTACCGTGATGCTTGAATGACAGGAAATCTGATGCTTGAATGACAGGAAAAATGTCCACTGTAATTAGTACTACTTCTGTGAGGTAGTAAAGCCTTAGGTTATCTTAATAGTGGAGATGGCTTTTAATTGTGGGCAAAAAGGACAAGTAGCATTCTGCCAAGAAGACAAAGTAATGTAATATTTACTATGGTAACAAAGTGAGCCTTAGACTTATTTTTTTTAGAATCCATGTGTTTTTATAGAGAGAACTATGCTACCCTATCCATTGATGTTGTTTCATAATATTATATGCATCATTTAAAGCTGCCGTACGTTACTTTTGAAAACTATAAATTAGTAGGTAACTATTTTTGGAGCTAGGAAAAGATCAGAAAAATACTATTATATTTATACTGATATTTTATTGGGCAAAGTTGAAAACTTAATTGTGTGTCTTATTTTCTGGACAGTTTTATTAGAGTAAATAAATAAATTGCTTAATCTTAGAAAGTAAACTGTATAGTGAATGGATTCATAATGATATAAAGTTTCTGTGCAGGATTTTCATTAGAAAAGTCAACCCCTACCAGTTCTGTAACTGAAAAGCCACCATTTCAAAGGCATTTTTCTCTACCTGAGAACTGGGGGAGAGTTGAAACAAGCCTCTTTAGAATTCCAGGTGAAAGAAGTGTCTTATGCTATTAGTAATTCAGTTATTCATATTTCACTAATCTTAGTGATTAAATATATTAAAAAGTTTTAAGTTTATATACTAGAAGTCCTACTGGAGTTTTGTATTGATGCTTGGCTAAGCTAAGAACCATCACTGATTTTTGGATTTGACTGCATTAGTCTTGCTACATTCCTTTATGCTTAGTGGATAAGTCTGGAGAAGGGGGCTAGAGAATTTCTTCATTTTCTGCTTCAATGAGAGAAAAACACTTCAGTTTTCGAATAAATCTGAAAGGTCATAGGTCTTAGAATAAAATTCCCTATGATGTCAGTGAAGTATAATATCAATAACTTACGTTCAAAAGTAAAAGTGCATGTTGTTCTTTCAATTTTCTGCTACCGAGGGACCAATCCCTGTAAGAAGACCATACACCTAGTTCAGTTATTAGTTAAAATTTAGCCTGAAAGTCAAATCTCTTGAAAACTCAACACAGGATAAAAGCATTAGAGATAGTTTTGGATAGTTTTAAGGTTAATGAAAAGGAATAAAAAATATGAACATGCATGTATACACAAAATCACCTGCTTACACACATACACTTTTACCCTATTCTACGGAAAAGCCGTGAGACTATTCTTGATCCTGTGCCGCGTACATACCCCCCCATCTCTTAATTTTCTCTTTAAAAAATTCCATAGATAATATGGATGGGAAAAAAGTGATAAAATCTTACAGAACCACCTCCCCTCCCTGCCCAAAAGTTCACCATTTCCAGTATTTTTACTCACATTTTCTAGAAGCTTTTCTATTTAATGAGATGATTCTATACATATGGTATGTAGTTTAAATAATTATTTTATTACCATAATATGATATATTACCATTTTTTATTTAGAAATCTTTTATTGTGAGAGATTTAATATACTTTTTGTTTTTGCTGTGCTAGTAACTGTGATGAACACTGCCATACATATATGCTTATGCCTTTGTCCTGTTATTCCCATAGGAAATTAGAAAGCGAGTTACTATGCCAAAGGGCCTCCAACATTTTAAGGCTGTTACTGTATATTGTCAATTTATTTTGAATACAAGCATACCAATTTAACAGTTAACATCCATGCTGATTTATTTTTTACACGCATGGCAACATTAGATGCTATCTGGTGATATTTCTAAGATTTATGAATGTAGTGTGTATCATTTTATTGCAAGAGTGCTTTGTGATTCTGAAGAACAAATAATGTACCAAAAATAATTATTTGCTAAACTCCCTAGGCAACCAAACTTTCAAACATTCAGTTTTGCATATGATGTAAAATTTCTATTCAGATACATTGCCATATTATTGGCATATTTTGTTTATTAAATCATTATGTAAAATTAATAATTAAACAATTTGTTTCCATTAAATCTAAGTAACTTTTGTTTCATTACTTAATACGTTGTCATAAAATCATTTTAATCTCTAAGCATCCTCACTCGTATGCAATATGACCACTACCTTTTTCACTTTCAAATTATTGTTGACCTTGATTATGGCTAGTTATTGACAATTGACAATGTAACTTCATGTACAAGAAGACTCATAAACCGAAGTAAAATTCACTACCTTTAGCCAGCTTTTACAAGGGTGAAAATTAATTATTGCTAAGTTATTCACCTGGTTGAATGTTGACTTAGATAAAAGGATATTGAGATAAAAACTTGTCTAAGAAAATTACTTCTCTCCAGCTCTCAAAATTACTTATGTTTAATAATTAGAGTTGTTAGATTTTAACTAATTCAACATTGGTACAGGCTGAAAAGTAGGTTTTTTTGTTTGTTTTTGTTTTGCATAAACTTTATGTGCTAAACCGAGGAAAAGTATGGATAACCAAAGTCATAATTCAACTGTTTAATGTTATCACAGACAAAATTGTCGCTTTAAAAATGTTCTCTGGTTGGGCGCCTGGGTGGTGTAGTCGTTAAGCGTCTACCTTCGGCTCAGGGCGTGATCCTGGCGTTATGGGATCGAGCCCCACATCAGGCTCCTCTGCTGGGAGCCTGCTTCTTCCTCTCCCACTCCCCCTGCTTGTGTTCCCTCTCTCGCTGGCTGTCTCTCTCTGTCAAATAAATAAATAAAAAATCTAAAAAAAAAAAAAATGTTCTCTGGTTAAATTTTCAGAAACGTAACATTGGATTTAATGGACTATATAATTTGGATATTAAAAGAGAAGTGTTTGTTCACTGGTGAATTCTACCAAACATTTAAAGAAGAAATTCTCATTCATATATACCCAAACTTAGGAGTAATTTAGATGCTTTTCATTAAGTAAATGGATAAAATAAATTCTGTTACTTCCAGATAATGGAGTATTATTCGGCTCTAAAAAGAGATGAACTGTGGCCTATGAAAAAAGGAGGAACCTTAAATGCATGTATTAAGTGAAAGAAGCCAATCTGAAAAGGCTGCATACTGTATGATTCCAACTGTAAGACAGTCTGGAAGAGATAGTACCCTAACGACAGCAAAAAGATCTGTGATTTTTGGAGTGGGGGTGGAGGGATGAATAGGCAGTGCACAGATTTTTAACACAGTGAAATACTCTTGATGATGCTGTAATGATGCATACATGTCATTATACATTTATCCAAACTCAGAGAATGCACAATACCACAAGTAAACCCTACAGTAAAGTATGGTCTGTGGGTGATCATAATGTGTTAATGTAGGTTCGTTCTTGGTAAAAAAAAAAAAAAAATGGCACCATTCTGATGAGTGATGTTGATAATGCATGTGTGGGGACAGGGAGAATATGGAAAATCACTGTACTTTGCTCTCAATTTTGTTGTAAACCTAAAACTGCTCTAAAAAATAAGCTCTTAAAAAATAGAATGTTTCTTCTAAAATAGTGAAAAAGATCAGAGCTCCTAGTAAATTATTGAATGACATCATTTTCTCTTGAACTGTGTATTGTTTTATTTCATCTGGCATTTAGTTTTTTTCAGATGATAAATCTGAAGCTAATCTGATTCTAACATTAATAAAATTAGCCTTTTCCCTCCTTGAAAACTTGAAATGTTTCTTATCTTGAAATAATACGTAACTTGCTATTTGTTTCTGCTTAATGTTTTTAGCATTCTCAGTTTAGCTTTTCAATTCCCAGTCTCATATGCAGATTCTCTTCTTTTCCACCTATGATTGCCATTTCTGTTCTGTCTGTTGTCTGTTCTTTGAAAGTGACTATTATTGAAGGATTATATTTCTCTATTTCACCATTCATGTCTGTTATACAATCACACTTTCTTATCTCATTATAACTGAAGCTCCCTCATTTATCACCTATAATACAATTATCTACAAAGTTAATTCTGCATTTTGGATTTTTAAGTGACAATAGGACTTGGTCAATTACAGTTTTTATTTAACCTGAGATTTTCTTATTTAGTTAATGTTTTAGCTATTTTCCTTTCAGCAATTTTATAGTCATTTTACAATTTATTTAAATTTGTTATCTATCCATTTCAATAGAAATATTTGTACTTTTCCCCAAAAAAAGTATGCTCCCCTTTTGTGGTTTGCACAATTTCTTCACAAGTCCTAGATCTTTTTCTCACATTTACTGTATACTGAGTTGGTTTTGATAATTGTTATCTTCGAGACACGTATCCTCTATGTACCATTTGGCCTTCTGCAGCATAAAGAGATCTACAATACGCTGATCCACAGGACAGATTATGAAGGGGCTAGCATTAGCCTTCAGTTGTTTGGCTGCTGACAGTTTTTACCTGTGATATTATGAAGTAAATCTAGTAAAGTTGTAGGTCTACTATTCCATTTTCAGTGAGGTTAACCAAACTAAGAAGAAACTACATCTAACACTAAGGGAAAGTCTAGTCTGGTGGTTGGATTGGGGGAGGAACATAACCATTTATCTCTATAGAATTGTTAAAAAAATTGTGTTTGTTTTTGTTGAAAATTATCTCTGACTTAAATAATTTTATTATTAAAATTAGGCATTAGGATATTTCCAAGTTTCTATCGTTTCAAAGTCTCAGCACTGTGATTTTATCTTTTGAATCAGTTGGAGAATGAGACGCTGGATCAGAGTTCTATCATTGCCAAGTGTTGAGCAGTTTTATTTACCTGTTCTTCAGGTTCCACCATTCTTTCCCATTCCTTCAGTTACATGGGACTCTGGATTTTCCGATCTGTGGTTTGGTCATTGTTGTTATTGTCTGGGGAGAGTGTGAGGTGGGACTGATTGGATAGCATTTGATCCAATCTGCAGTTAATATTTCTATATTAATGCATTAGTGAGCATTTCAGCATTTCCTGATATGCATAGGTACTCCTAAGTTCTTAATGTTAATGTGGCTTAAGTTCTGAAGTTCCTTTTCTTAGTATGCTGAGAAGTTATTGTAATGTTGTTCTGCATTCTGCAAAAGCTTGATTAAATAAAAGGAGGAGAAAGTTTACCTTGAGCTTTTCCAATGGTACATGTGAGCACGCTGGACAGATTGAAGATGACTTCTGGATGAAACACACTCTATGTATCAAAGGAACACTTTTGAACCTTATGAACACACTGAAAAAAGTTTGATTTATAGTTATGGAACATTTCTAGAGCTTCAAAGTTATAAGAAGTTATTCTTAAGTTGCAATCTCCCTAGAAATGTATAAGATAATAGATAATAAATAGTGTTTTAAAATATTGATAATGGTACAGCACAACATCAGATATATCTAAACCAGCAAAAGTGTACTACAAAAGTATGCCTAACACAGCATTGGGTTGAAGCAAACATAAAAGGTATATCGAATGGCTACTGCCCAGAAAACTCATCACATTATAGGGGTTATTATCTATGAAAGATTAGAGATAAAAGTGAGAATGAAAACGATATAAAGATACATTTTAATGGAGATCATAAAGCATATATGAAGTAGCAAAAACAAAGTAACAAAAAAACAAATCAACACCAACCAGCCAAACGAAAAAAAAAAAAAAAAACATTCCAAAAGGCATTAACAAGGTCTTATGATAGGTCTAGAAATAAAAGAAGCAACAGAAGAAAACGACCTTGACTCAATGTGATAGTCACCCTGTCACAGTCATTTCTCTAGAATTTTATGTTGAATTAAAGTTTGAGAGGATTCTGTTTAGACTGTGCAAGAACTCAAACACTTGATTCTTCATAGAGAAAAGTAAGTTTTCAATAGCAGCAGGAAAGAGGCAGCATCTGTCACTTTTCACTTGATGTTTCTATATGGGCCCAGAAACAGACTGAAGCTAAGAGCACCTGTGTTCCTCAGAATATGCTATAAACCATCTCTTTTTTTTTTCCATCCAAAGCCCATTGCTTTCTATTTCCAACCCATCTTCAGATCACGATTTATCATTATTACTGTCGTCATGATTACTATTATGTATCATTAGACTCTCCATCCGCAACAAGAGATCATTATGGCTTCATTTTTTCCCTAAGGCTTCAACTATTTCCCAAATGTAAATGTTTATTATTGCTTCACAAGGAGACAGCCCTGAGCTTCATTCAAGAACTTCTCTAGGCTTCGAACAGCTCTGTTTGCATTCCCTGCTGGCTGCTTTAAAGCTAAAACAGATGAACAATGCAGATTTAAATGGAAGAAAATTCCTTTTTAAGTTTTTATTTGAATGATTGAAGCAGACTTTATGCAAAATATCTCCAAAGACTATAAAATCTTGATGGAAATAGCACAAAAATGAACTGTTTAAATTCCTTATTCCAACTGGTAGAGACAGCAGGGTGTAGTGGCAGTAACCCTGGATTCAGGGTTCAGGATTCAGGTTGAAGTAGTACCTTCCAGTTTTTACGAGGACTTGGGTAAGGCACTAATTTTTCTGAGGCACTTGTAAAATGTTAATGCTTTTGATGTTGAGCTCTGAGGTTATTCTTAGTTTTAAAGTTCTTCCATTTTAGGATAAAGAATAATGCTTTATTTTAAAGGATCAAGGTAGGACAACATATGTGTTTGTGAGTAAGGATTTGACCAAATTTGATACTCTAATCTTCTCTAGGGCATGTATGTATGGAGAATCTTTGCTTCATCTAAAAAGGACACAAAGATCTGAACTCAAGTAATTGCATTTTGAATTACAAATTGGCAGTAACCTAAAAATCTTTGAGCAATAAATGCTAATAAAATGACCAACACAGATAATTGTAGTTGTTTCCTCTTGGGGCTGTTAGAGTCACTTTTTAACTGGCCATTAGTTTAAAAAACCGAACTCAAAATCTCTAAATCTTAATCTTCTGACAGGTTGTGACCTTACTTAGCCTTTTACAGCCTATGATTTTCCTAGGTCCTGTACAGTTCAATGATTACATTAGTCTGCACCTGAGATTTCTCACATTATTTCATTCTGTCATGAAAGCATTTCAAACATTTCAAAGAAGATATGGAAGTTCCCTTTATGAGATAAAAATAAAGAACATGTATAAATTACATGCACTAAAACTATTGACAAGCTACTTTTGTATAAAAACCTTCAGTTGCAACAGCTGTTTTATATATTGCTTTTTAATTTTGTGTATTCTAATTTTGTTTCCCCAAATTAAAACATTAATAACTGTGGTAGTTTAACCACATGAACTCTTTTATGATGAGTCATCCCCATAACATGGCAAAATCTTCTTCCAGAGTGCAGAAATAGAATCTTTTTCAGGAATAAGATGGCTTTGTTTTCTTCACTATGTCCAGAATTTTTACCAGCTTTTCTTGGATAGACAGATCACATGAATGTAGGAAGACTGGAACTTAACAAGTATATCAATTCTGAAATTAATTTTATTAACAAATGTGGATATTCTAGTTGAGGTAACTTGATAATGTGGCACAATAGGAAAAAAAAAATACTGGACTGAAAATCAGGAAGAACTATGTGTTAGTTATTGAACTGAATTTTTTTTTTTTTTTTATATTGTGATAGTTGCTTAGTCTTCCTGAGCCTCACTTTCTTTATACACATAAAATAAGAACATGAAAGAAAAATCTTTAAGGTCCCTTTCATCTAAAATCATTGTTATTTCTCTCATTAATCACCCAAGATTGACCATTTTTATGCACTGGAATAATGGTAAAGAATTAAAAGGAGACGTAACAAAGTTCAAGTTGACATTGAAAACATTCAAGGACAATCTTTATTCAATACAGAGTGATGCTAGTAATCCAGTTATGGACCATTCTCCATGAGCAATGCATCATGCAAATAAAATACACTGTCATGCTGTTCAAGGGGACAATTGTTCCCAACATATTTTATTGTCAGTTGTCAACACATCCACACCTGCAACATTACCAAGTAGTTCCAAGTGTCTCTTTAGAATTGACCAGCTGCAATCCACATATCAGCATTAAAAGAAAAACAAAAACTGTGGTACCTTTTGGATTGCCAATCAGAAATTTCTTTAGGCAAGCTGCTTTAACTAAAATGTAAGATAAGACAATTAACACCGAGGATGCAAGGACAAACAGGCCATATTATACATCCTATGTAAAGTGTAGAATTTATACAAAGAACTTACATAAAGTTATGATAGGATTAGAGGCCAAATAGGTGGAAATTGATCTCAACATTTATTTACAATAGAACATGAAATCAGTAAATGAAGAAAAGGACAATTGCTAACCCTCATTGAAGAGAGGCATTTTTTTCCATGTTATATACATATCTATATTTTCATTTTATGTAATTATATGCATAATTTTATGTCTACCTATCTATCTATTTCTAGAGAAGAATAGATACACATAATTCTGGAAGAAAATAGAAATTGAAATTGTCCCAGGAATATAAAAGATTTACAGAGATTCAAATATCCACATTAATAACCAAGTAAAAAGAGGGTCCAACACAGTTTCAAGATGATAGGCAAGCTAAAATATTTTTTAAATTCTTTTTTGAGTATAGTTGACACACTATTACATTGGTTTTAGATACACAACATAGTAATTAAACTTCTGTACCTGCTATGCTATGCTCACCACAAATTTAACTATCTGTCACCATACAACTCTATTGTAAGATCAATGACTCTATTCCCTAGGCTGTCTTTTATTCCCATGACTTATTTATTTCATAACTGGAAGCCTGTATCTCCCATTCCCCTTCACCTATTTTGCCTATCCTCCACCCTACCTCCTTTCTGGCAACCATAAGTTTGTTCTCCATATTTACAGGTCTGATACTGCTTTTTGGTTTTTTTTGTTTTTTTTTTCTTTTCCCCCAGATTTCGCATATGAGTGAAATGATGTGGTTTTTGTCTTTCTCAGTTTGACATGTTTCGCTTAGCATAATACCTCCTAGATTCATTCATGTTTTTGCAAATGGCACAATCTCATCTTTTTTGGTGCATATATCTTTTCGACTTAGTGTTCTCATTTTCTTAAGGTCAGTAACCACTAGTGGATTATTGGATCATATGGTATTTCTGTTTTAATTTTTTGGGGAACCTCCATACTCTTTCAACATAGTGCACAAAGGTTTCTTTTTTTCCCCAGATCCTCACTGACACTTTTTGTTTGTTTGTTTTCTTTTTATCTTTTTTATTCTAGCTATTTTATTCTAGATGTAAGGTGATATCACAGTGTGGTTTTGATTTGCATTTCCCTGATTATTAGTGTTGTTGAGCATCTTTTCATGTGTCTGTTGGCCATCTGTATGTCTTCTTTGGAAAAACATCTTTCAAGTCCTCTGCCCATTTTTTAATCAGATCGTATCTGGCATAATAAAGAAATTGTCCATTGAGGCCAGACTTGATAAGATTGAATATGGGACCATTTACCTTATTTTGTGATTATTGGCTAAGTTTCCTTCTGGAGGATCAACAGCCACTAGTTAAAAGAAATCTAAATTCTTAAACTGCATTTAACAACTATGCATCTTTAAAAATGCTGTTGATTCAAACCAATAAAACTGAAAAAACCTTTAGATATATTTATGGCTATTTCTTTTTTTCTTTTTTTTTTTTTTTTTTTGTATCAACTCGACTCTATTATGGGGTTCCTGCATATTTGGCTAAATATTATTTCTGGGTGTGTTTTTGAGAGTTTTCCTGGATGAGATTAGCATTTGAATCGACAGACTAAAGCTGACTGCTTTCCCCAATGTGGATGAGAATCATCTTTGAGGGCCTGCATAGCACAAAAAAGTCAGAGAAAGGGAGAATTATCTCTCTCTGCCCGACTACTTGAATAAATCTTCTCCTGCCCTTGTACTGGGACTTACATCATCAGTGTTCTTGTTTTCAGACCTTTGGACTCATATTGGACCTCCATCAGGAGCTCTCCTGAGTCTTAAGCTTTCACATTTATAAATTAAACAGAATTATGGGTTTCTAACTGATATAATTATTAAAGTGTAATTAATATAAAATGTATTACACAAGTTTAAAGCGTGCAATTTAAGTTTTGAAACACATCTATTGGTGTCAGTTAGATGTTAATGTAACTCCTGGCTCCATAAAATGTGGGTAATAATTTGTACGCAAAGAATTTTTAACAGAAATTTAGGGTTTCCTAGGGAAGGCAGGGGAATAGGATTCGAATAAACCAAAGCATATTTTCTTCCACAGCTGGTATTATCCCTTCTTTTGATTTTACTTGGTGTACCCTTACTTCAGCATCTTACCCTTGCCATATGAACAGTATAAACTATATGGGCAATCATTATTCTCAATCTTTACTAAAGCGGCAGTGTTTTTCTTCTACATCCTCGCTAAACAACATGTTTATACTTCTACTTCCCTCATGACTGTACCAGAAAGCAGTTACTGTTGGTCTTTGGCAGTCTTTGCAAATAAGAATCATGGGAGTGCCCTTAATCAGATTTTTATTTTTGTAAAAACACAGAAGCAAATAAACATAATGAAACATCCTGGTCTCACATTAGACCATCAAATCTAATGGATCCAAGGATTGTTAGTAAAATTCTTACAGGGGCATTCACGTGATATTCATTATTGGAAAAGATAATCTTTGAAACTACATTATGAAGTGTCTGAAGTGAAGATAAATATTTTTTTGTCCTTCCCACTGCCAAAATATCTTACAGAGAGCTTTTCTACACTTCTTATTTTCTGTAGGAATAAAAATAGAAGTATAAAGGAGAAAAATGAAGGCTATTTTTGAGTTAGCACAGAGTTGATTATATGTTGCAAGCAGTAGAATTATGACTCTTTATTCTTTTCAAGGTAGCAACAGCAGTAATGACTCTAACAGTGATAACTTAGTACCCTGCACTTACATGTAGTCTTTTACCCCAGTTTTAGAACAGCAATTACACTTTACAATAGTTTCGAGTATTGTATGTTAGGATAGCCATTAAGCCCTGTATAAGGATGAACAAATAAAGATGTAGTGACTTATGCTCTTCATTCTATTTTATGACCATCTCCACTACTGAATAAAAGCAAAGCATTCAATGATCAATGTAAACTTGTGGAATACCTAGTGGGAATTTTCTAAATTGTGTTACTTGAAAAGTTGGTTTAAAATGATAAGGAGTAAAGGTTATTTTTATAAGTATAAAATTGGACAGGATAATGTCATCTTTTTCTTTAAATTATTTCTAGAAATTCAATTTATGGTCTTTACCTGGTTCCCAGAAAACCAAGACAAAAATATATACCGTGATTTTCTTTTATGCTTAAATATTTTTTGTTGTTTTGTGTATATTTTATGATATTCTGTATCAATTTTTTGGAACAAGATGTTAAATTTATTATATAAATGATAACTGTATTCTTTAAACTATGTGTGTATTAGCTGCTTATTTGATTAGAAATTCACCAAATATTTACTGACTGTCAAAGTACTTTAAGGAATTCTAAGAAAATAAGGTAGAAAAATTACTTTGGGATTTTTTGATTAGTACACTCCATTTATTTAGCAATTTTAAAGAATGAAGGAGGCCTTTGAGTGTATGCTTTTGATATTTGAAAATATATCTTTTTAGAGCAGATCATTTGTTTGAAGGAAACCATATTTAATGGATCATAAAACCAAATCTGTTTTCCAGATTGTTAAGGGAATGGAGAATGTCCGGATAATTTGAAATGTCTTCTTTAGAAAACAAACTTTTATTTTAAAATAAACCATAGTAGATTGAACCATCAGCTATATAAACTAGACTATTTTTATGTGTGTGTTTGGTCTAAAAACTAGATGTGTCTGCTGATTTGACAAGGGAAATAAAACTGTCCAAATATCTAGTTTTGGAGTGAGTCCAGAGGTGATTACTTGGCACCAGGGAAGGCAGCAAAGGACAGGAGATGGGAAGTTCTAGTAACGAATCCTTGGCCAAACATGTGAGAGCAAGGACAAACCTTCCCAATGACAGGCTGCCAGCATCACATGTAAAAATTTGCCAAACTGAATATGAAATTATTTCTTTTCTTTGTTAATCTAATTTTAAAAATTCATTTGATCACTAATAACATTTTATTAGTAATTTTGTATTCTCTTCTGTAAGTCATTTGTGTTTTATTAAGTTCATATTATTTCTTTTGTCAGTTCTTCACTGTATATCTTATTTGGCAAAAGTTTTTCAGTTTTTGGTAAGATTTTTAATATTACTTGGTATTTCGAGTTTTAAGTAATTACATCTATTAAATTTTAATTACTTTTATATTAAGAGATTATTTCCTCCTAAAATATACAAAATATAAAATGAATTAAATCTATGAAATATATAAGTAAACATTTAATCCTTTAATATATCCCAAATCTGGGGAAGTTATGGCTTGAATTGAGGCTCTAATTAAAATTATTCCTCCTTAGGAATGCCTGGTTGCACAGTTAAGTGTCTGACTCTTAGTTTTAGCTCAGGTTGTGATCTCAGGGTCATGGGATTGGGCCCCATGTTGGGGGGTCCATGCTTAGCACAAAGTCTGCCTAAGCCTTTCTCTTCCTCTCCCTCTGCCCCTCCCCCCAGCTCTCTCTCTCTAAAATAAATGAATAAATCTTTCAAAAATGTATTCCTCCCTAAAAGCTTATTTTCTTTATACTTTCATTGAGTAATTCCTTCATTTCTGAATGTATTTATATAATAAAATCAACATCATTGACATATTAGGGCTTGCACTGTGATCATTTTCTTTATTGGTACATTGTGTGTGTGTGTGTGTGTGATTACCATAAAATAAAATCAACATCACTGACATATTAGGGCTTGCACTGTGATCATTTTCTTTATTGGTACATTGTGTGTGTGTGTGATTACCATATCACACCATTTTAATATAGGTGACTTAAAAATGTGTTTTAATATTGGATGAAGCAAGCTGTATTAGTCAGGTCCCTCCAGAGAAAAACAACCAATAGGATATGCAAGAATATTTATCATGATGAATTGACTCACAAGTATGGAGACCTAAAAGTCCCACAGTCTGTCATCTGCAAACTGGAGATTTAGGAAACCTGGTGGTATAATTCAGTCTTTTTGAAGTCCTGAGAACCAGAGGAGCAGGCAGAGATGAAATGAGATTCCCAGTTCAACAGTGAGGCAAGAAGAAAGGGACAAATCCCTCCTTCCTTGGACTTTTCTATTTATGCTTTCAATGGATTGGATGATGCCCAACCACTATGGCGAGGACAATTTACTTTACTGGGTCCACCAATTTAAATGCAAATCTCATCCAGAAACACCGTCACAGACACGCCCAGAAACCATGTTTAATTTAGGCACCCTGTGGCCCACTCAAGTTGACACATACAAGTAATCATCACAAATTTCGATTAATTTACTCCTTTGTAATATTCAGTCTTCTGCCTCAAGAACATGATATATCTCTCATTTTTTTTCAATTTATCTTTAAATCTGTATTGCAAAATTTTGAAATTTCCATATTTTTATTACTTCTAGGTATGTTATTTTCATCTGCCTAATACTGATTTTTTTTTTTTTAAGCTTGCTATATGAATACTAGGGTCAGCATTTATGTTGCTATTCTTGTTCAGATAATGCCCCAATGTTCTTTTCAGTTCCATCTTAGTTAGAAGGTAAGGTACTCCTTCCATGTTCTTTTTTTTTTTTTTTTTTTTTTAAGATTTTATTTATTCATTTGAGAGAGAGAGAGCACAAACAGGGGAAGAGGCAGGGAGAGAGGGAGAAACAGACTCCCCACTCATCTGGGAGCCCGACGTGAGGCTCCATCCCAGGACTCTGGGATCATGACCTGAGCTGAAGGCAGATGCTTAACCATCTGAGCCACCCAGCAACCCTCCCTCCATGTTGTTGTGAGGTTACTTATCCTCAGGTTCAGGGAAGGCTTCAGCCTTCAGCACTCTTAACAATCATAGGTTAGCCCAGAAGTCAACAGGAGGATCTTTACTCAAGGATAGCTGATCCTGACTTATCTCCCTCTTCTTTCCTTTCCTGAGCTGTCTTAATGTTGTATCCTCTCTTCATTTAGTCCTTATACTTGCAGTCAGTTTTTTCTTTTCCGTTCAAGTTGTTCACCTTCCTCTGTTAGGCCTGAGCAGGACGTGTCTTATGTAGTCAATAAGATGGCATGCTCTGAGAAGAGTTAAGTAGTAGATGGATCTTTTCTTCAGGTCTTGGTTCTGCCATAGTTAGTTCTGGGGAAGTCAAATGCCCCTCAGGGTATAAGCAAGAGAGCAGGGTTTGGTGAGAGCAAGCTGATTAGTACTTGGTTATATAGGTTTATATGAAACATACAGTTTTTGTCCAACCCACCCACAAATAATTTGTTGATTGAAGGTAGACTTCTAATGATGTTTTAATTCATTTTCTTGAACTTCCTCAGTATGTTATATACAAATGAGGATCTCTTCCCCATTTTTCCCATAACTTTTCTATTTAACTAAACTTTAATACTTGAGTTTTAATGAATTAGGATAAAATGTTAATGTGGGAAAGTCGATGTGATAAAAGAGTTAATGTGGTAAAACACTAATATTTGCTTGATGTGAAAGTTCAAAGAGTAAAAAATATATATATATATATATATATATATATATATATATATATATATATATATATACATGTATTTATCTGTTATGTTGTCTTAATTGTCCTTTTGTTGCCAGAGGTAACCAGTACAGCAATTTATGTGTATGCTGGTGTTGCCATCTCAGCAATGTAAATATAAACTAACTCCTATATAGTAATCTTGAATATGGTTACAGCATATTGTATTTAGAGATTTAGATATTTTCTAATTTTTGAATATTACAACATCAGTGCAGTGAGCATCCCCATAGTGGATTTGTTTTGTTACAGAGTGTGCATTTTGCTAATTTTAATAGAAACTATCAAATTGCCTCTCATATTGGTCATCCTAGTTTACACACACACACACACACACACACACACACACACACAGATGAGCACTGTTTTCCCTCTTGGATGTCAGTGTTGCAACTTTTATTCTTTCTGTCTTTTTAACAGTTAGGTCTCATGAACATCTCTTGCATAGCGAAAGATTAGGCAGAATACTTGATTTATGACACATTTTTTATCATTGATCACATTTTCTACTTTATTTATTTTTGAATAGTTAGTTTAATAATACAGTAAGCATCTGTGAAGTAGCTACCCAAAACATATGGCGTGACCTTGAAAATAACCTATAGTTAGTCACTATTGCAAATGTGACAAGTGAAAAATTGCCTCATTTTTAAATATTTGCACTTCCCTGACTACTAGCTTTTCTCATGAGATTGTTTTTTCTAAGAATTTTTCTTCTCTTATGAATTAGTTGTTCTCGTGCTTTACCCATTTTCCCACTAAGCTGTTGTATTTCTATTATTTATTTGTAAAAGTTATTTTTTAAAGATTTATTTATTTTAGAGAGAGAGTGTGTGTATGCGTGCAGAGAGGAGAGGCAAAGGGAGAGGAAGAGAGAGTCTTAGGCAGACTCCCTCTGGAGTGCAGAGCCTGGTGTGAGTTCCATCTCAGGACCGTGGGTTCACAACCTGTGTGGAAACCAAGAGTCGATGTTTAAAAGACTGTGCCTCCTAGGCACCCCCTCTTTTTAAAAGATTTATTTATTTATTTTAGAGGGAGAAAGAGAGTGTAAAAGTTCTTACATATGACTAAATATTAATCCCTAAATATTAATCTATCTCCCTTTCTTATAAGTTTAATTATAATGTCTTAAGTCACAATTAAATTTTATTTCAGTGGGGTTATATTTACTCATTATGGCAGAATGACGCTAGCTATTCACCCAAACTATATTATCTTCTTACATTTTATAGTCTTTCTTATAGTTAAGTATAGGGATGTGAATAGATTCCAGTCAATGGTTATTTGTTCCAAATCTAGCTCTCCAATCAAAATGTCCTGTACGTGATCGTCTATGTTAGTGTTCCCTTACAGTTGGTCAAAATGGGTACCACCCATAGTGTGGCCTTGGGAGCCTCATGACTTAGAACATAGCTACAAAGTGAAAGGGACCTGAGACCCTGAATCAGCCCTTGGAAGAATAAAAATGGATTTTTAAATTGAACAAGAAATGAATATTACTGTCTTATTCTTCTAGAACTTCGGGGTTTATTACTTTAAGTAGTGTTAGGAAGATCTCCACCTAATACATAATCTTTCCACATATAGTTAGTATTTAGTTATATCATGATTATGAATACTTTTTAAATAAAGGGAATAAACATATTTTTATATAAATTTCCTAATAATTTTTATTTCATTTTTAATCAATACAGGACTATTTCTTGCATGCTTTAAAATAGGAAGCAATCATATATCATTCTAATAGGTAAAAAAAAATTTCCCCATACTACTTATTAAATTGTCCAGTATTTACATTAATTCGAAATGCCACTCTAACATTAAATTACTGCATATATATCTAGGCTCTTTATTTTTTCTATAGATTTTATCATCTGTTCCTTTTCTGATGCCACAATATTTTCATAACTATATAGTTTTAAAAGTTTTTAAATCTAACAAGGAATTTGCTTTCTTAAATCATCTTTATAGCATAAATTGGTTACTTTACATTTATTTCTATATATGGTCAAATTCTGTTTAAAAAATACTGCTATTTTTATTAAGATTCCACTAAATTTATTTCAGTGGAGAATTGACATCTTTATAATATTTATATTTTCCATCTAAAAATATATGACCTATCCCCTTTTGTTAGTAAAATAACTAAAATTTTTATGATAAGGATAATATTTATTATTATATATGTTACGTTTTCATTTTGCCCAATTTGTATTTATTTGGGAAGAGTTGCATCTTTTATTTTTTAGGTAAACCTCAATTCAAATACACTTCATATACAATACAATGGAATGTTTTAGATTCCATAAATACTTAAAAAATTTTCTATTGTGATTTAATTTTGGTGATTACATTTGGCATTGCAGCATGGTTCAGAAATACTAGAGACTCCTCAAATATCGATGTGTTTTACATAACAATTGTACAATTATCAGAATTGACAAATTAGTATTGGTACATTAATATATTGGTACAATACACACTTTTTCCAAATTTATCAGCTTTTTCACTAATGTTAATTTTATGTTTTAGGATCCAAAATAAGATCCTACATTGCATTTTGTTATCATGTCCACTTAGTGCTTTCCATTACTGTAAGAAATCTTCAGTCTTTTCCTGTCTTTCTTAACTTTGGCATTTTTAAACAGTGCCAGTTAGTTATTTTGTAGGAAAGTTTATACTTTATGATAGACAGTTCTGTGGGATTTGACAAATGTGTAGAGTTATATTTCCCCCACAACTCATTATACACAAAACTTTATCACTCAGAAAATTCCCTCATATTTCTCCTTTGTAGGTAACCATTCCCTTCTTTTTCCTCTGCTAACCAGTATTTGTTTTGCCTTTTCCAAAATGACATATAAATGGGATTGTGCAATGTTTGATCCCTTTTTAGTACCAAGTAGTAGTCCCGTATATGGATGTATCATAGTTTATTCACCATTTGAAAGATGTTTCACTTGTTTGAAGTCTTGATGATTATGAATAAAGCTGCTACAACCATTTGTATTTTGTGAAAACATTAATTTTTATTTCTTATGAAATCGATGAATCATTGACTTTATAAAAACCATCAAATGGTGCTTGCATCATTTTTTATTCCCATCAATAAAGACAGTTCCACTTATTTCACTTTCTTGTAAGTATATGGTATTGTCAGTTCTAGTAACTTTAGCCATTCTAGTATGTGTGGAGATGCATCTCTCTGTGGTTTTATTTTCCATTTTCCTAGTGACTAATTTTGTTGAACTTCTTTTCATGGGCTTCTGTGCCATCTGTTTATCTTTTTGGAGTAATACTTGTTTTGATCTTTTGCCCATTTATATGCTTTGACCTAATTGCACACATATTTATTTTTCCCAGTTCTTGGCTATTATTTTGGCTGGGTAAAGAATTTAGCTTTGCAAGTCATTTTCCCTTAGCTTTTTGAAGATATTTTCCTATTTTATTATTGTAATAATTTTACTAGTGAAAATTTTCTTCTGATGCTAATCTATTTTTTATTCTTCAAAGATATTGTTTTCTTTATCTCTGGAATATTGTAGGATTCTCCATTTACTATAGACATTCTCAAATGTTATTGCTTCTTGAGTTGTGTGTATGTCTGTGTGATCCTTCAGGGCACTTAGTGGTTCTTTCAGTACAGGAGGTGCTCATGGAATTCTTTTTCTTTATTTTTTTTTTTTAAGTTTTTTCTACCTCCTGGAACTCTTATGCTTTTATACAGATATAGAACTTCTGGATGTAATCTCCATGTGCCTTGATTTTTATCCTCTACTTACCATGTTATCTGATTTTGACATTCTGAGATCTTTTACACTTTATTTTCTAGTGTATTTGCATTTTATTCCATTCTGATATCCTCTCACATATATATTTTTCCTCAAGATACATATGTATGTTTCCTTGACCTTATTTTTTTAAGTACCTTCATCATCTGCTTGAGTTCTTTTATATTTTAGAAAATTGAGCTGACTTTTATACCTGATGGAGGAATTGACTGAGAATAATATTCTTACTTCCTACATTTTCCTATAGAAATTTGTGGACTTTTATTCATGAATTTAGAATTCCAGTTATACCATGTTCTTTCTATAACTGAATTTGAACAAGAATATGTCCACCTCAAATTGACCTCAAATACCTATATATAGTGTCACATATTCTGAGAATAAATTGCAAAAGACAGAAACATCCAAGTAAATTCTGGGGTTCCGTGTGTCCATTATAGTAAATCAGTTTTGTTTCTGTCCTTAAAATATGTTGTAGGCCTATTCTTAATGATACTACAATCTTACACAGACGGAGAGGTTTGTCTGCGTCTTTCTATAAATTATCTAGAGAGAACAATGCAGGTAGAGGGAAATTACAATCCCAAAAGGATGAGGAAATTGAACAAGGTGGTTTTGGGTGAACAAGGCGTCTATAAATAGGGAAGATGGCAGCAAGATCTATTTGGTGTTAGAGAGGAAGCCTCAGGTTATTAAGATAAATGTGAAAATGAGACTAAATTAGAAACTGGAAAAAAATGTAGAGCATTAAATCTGAAATCCCAGGGCAGGCTGCCCTGGAATAAGCAGAAGCTTGATAGAAAATGTAATTTCAACAAAACTGCTTAGCCCAAAGAAAGCTTTAAATGTGATGGATACTCTTTAAAGGGAAAGTGATGAGTTACATGAGAGGTAGTATATTGTAGCAGTTCAGAGTTTGGGCATTGCTGCCAGAAACTGTACCACCAGTGTGTGAATCCGAGCTTTATGAATTACTAGCTTCTCTGGGCCTTGGGCTCCTTGTATATAAATGGTGCTAATAATATTCACCACTTCCCATTATGATTTTTGTGAAGAGTAAATTTGTTAATGCACATGAACACTTAGAGAAATGTCATAACAACTTTTAAATATCAGGCATAATGATACAGTAAATATTTAGAAAATCATTAACATTTATCCATATTTAGGTAACAGAACAATATGTTGATGATTAACTTTTGTTGATCTCATTCTGTGTTTTAAGTATGTGCCTCATCTAATTTAATCCTCAAACAACCCTGTAAATTAAGAGGTATTATTATTCCTTTGTTTGGATAAGGAACCTCTGAACTTTTGGATAGATGAGTGTTTTTCCCAAGTTTATGAACATGGTAAGTCCAAAAACTGGGAGTTTGGCTGGATCCAGAACTTTAGCACTTGCCACTATGCTAGGGTGTTGTAATTATGAAATTGTTATTTACTTATATAGGATCTCAGAGTGGGTGAATGGTTATTAATTTGACATTAACTGAGGGTTGTGTCTTTTAATTTTTAATTTATAAAATAATATGCTTTCATAATTGACAAGTTTTAACAATCCATTCTTCAGAGCTATTGAAAGAGATTTTTGCTCTTGGAGAGGCACAGCCGGGTTAAATAGGGGGGAAAGAGAGGATTCCATCCCATGAGTCGGGCTCAGTATCACATCTAAAAAGTTCCCAGAAAGATTATAACATTTGACTTCCCAAAACCTTTCTATCTAGAGTTTATTACTGTAAATAAAGTATAAGAAGGAAGAGAATATGCCCATGAGCAAGTAACCAGTCTCTGAAAATAAACTGGACATAATCAAGTAAAGAATGTACGATCTGTGCTGGCATTCTTGAAGTGTTCTTTAAATGAGAGAAATCCATCCCTCACATATTATATGCATCAGTACAGACTTTTTATAAGACAAGGATTATGATCAATTTGCAGCATGAGAAGTAATAGAAACAGGAAGACAGCAGTAGTAGCAAGGACATGTACTGAGGATTTATTTAGCCTGGTGGACATTTTTTCATGTATGTTTCTTTGTGCTGTTTATATTTTGATATCTCTTATGAAGACAAATGGTATCTAACTGTAATAAACACACACAGAAGCATTCACATAATGTAGTCTTCTGCCTATGTGGTGTTTACCCCCCTTTATTTATCACATATCTTTGTATGATGATACCTAAAATCCCACCATTATCCTGTCTTCTAGGATCTCTCCCTTTTCATCTCTTAAATGTGGACTGACTCTTCTTTCTTTTCAATATATATATATATGTGTGTGTGTGTATATGTGTGTGTGTGTGTGTGTGTGTATTACATATGTATGCATATATTGCATTTTATTATAAATAATACAGAAGAACAAAAGATGTAGAATAAAAGCATAATTTTCTACAGCTAACTCACCTAATGTCTTGAACTCTCCAATCTTAACAGTATGATGGGCATCCTTCATTTTCTACGCTGAGGCATATTTACTATACAAACTCTCTCTCTCTCTGTGTGTGCATATATATATATATATATATATATATATATATATATATGCACACACATATGTACAACATTTAAAAGTGGAATCACAATTAACAATGATACATATTTCTATATATCTAATGCATTTGCTTTAATAACATCTTGACAATAGAGATGTATCATAATTTGTTCAATCACTCTCATTTGGATGTACTCATTTGTATTGTATTACTGCATTAAAAATGTTGGTATGTGTATTAGTATATACTCATATACTCTTCAGCCATCCTTTCTTAAGATACACATTGATTTTGATTGATTCCCTAATGCACTAGTGCACACTAAATTTATTAGGTCACTTTCCTTATGTGATAATGTGGTATTAGCACAGATTTCCTCCTTTGGAATAATGAATAAGAGTGCAGTTGTCTGTGTACAGAGTAGAGGAGAGAGGCAGTCACAAAGATAATTCATCCATGAATTATCATAAAATTTTCCCCAGGCAGATTTGTACATTTATGTATATATCTATGTAAAAATACACACATATATGTATAGATGAATAGATTCAGAGTATTTTTTTTTTAAATTTTGAAGTTTTTATTTAAATTCTAGTTACCATACATGTAATATTAATTTCAGGTGTACAAAATAGTGATTCAACACTTCCATATAATACCCCGTGCTCATCACAGTACACTCCTTAATCTTTATCACCTGTTTAACCCATGCCCCCACCCACTTCCCCCTGACCCTAACCCCTAACCCCTAACCCCTAACTTTAACCCTAAACCTAACCCTAAATCGAACCCTCTGGAGAGTTCTCTAAACTGCAGCATACCAGGCACATTCCCTCACACTGCCCCTAACCCTAACCCTTGCCATAAAAAAGATTCAGAGTTTAAATGGAGATTGGTAGTTGTTAAAAGGACACATTAGATATTGACTCTCAATTTTATAAATTTGTGTAAAGTTGAATTATACTTAATGAATTACATATTTATTATAAAATTTTATAAATCTGCAGTCTATTAAAATCACACTTGTTTTATTTTTTAAAATTTTATTTTATTTATTTATTTATTTGTTTATTTATTTATTTATTTATTTGGTGTGGGGGAGCATAGGGAGACGGACAAGCAGACTCTGTGCTGAGCCTGATATGGGGCTCGATCTCATGACCCCAAGATCATGACCTGAGCTGATATCAAGAGTCAGACGCTTAATTGACTGAGCCACCCAGGTACCCCCAAATTATACTTGTTTTAATAGAGAGACTGCATTCTCCATAATAGATGCCTAAAATGTAACAGTTGTATTAAATCCTATGTGATATAAAAATCTGTGGTAGGCATTCCAAAATGAGCAGCAGCAGTTCAAAGATCCAGTGTGGGAACCAAGCACCTTCTGCTGTCCTGCTCTGTTTTTTAATGTGCAACTCCTGTCTCCATGCTCATTATATGGCTACTCTACTCTGTGGTATTGCTCTCTTGTTCTAGGCAGGAAAAAGAGGAAACTACAAAGACTGAAATGAGGATGCCAGTAGATCTATTGTTTTTAATGATTTCCCAGAAAAATAAACTGTGACTTCTCTTTATATCCCAGTAGAAGTAATTGTCATACAACTCCTCTCTGTAAATGATTCTGGGAAGGCATATTGTCTGGACATATTGCCATTAGTAATTGCAAAGAAAGAATGGATATGAGGAAAGCGTACAAGCTGTCGTTACTGCAAGGGTGTGTGTGTGTGTGTGTGTGTGTGTGTGTGTGTGTGTGTGTGTATTATTTGTATGTATTTATGATAACTATGAGAGCCAAATTCAGGTGTGATGCAACTTTGTACACACAGGTAGTCGATGAAGTTGTATTAATTTATTGAGGAATTTATTATGTAAAATAGAACTTTACTTTTGGGGAGGGAGTTAAAAATAATACATTGACTTTTGTATTATGGCACAGTATTTCTGAATAACCCAAATGCTGAAATGTTCTTCTGCCTACTTTCCCCATTATGAAAAATGTATACAGAACAGAAGTGGCATGAAATGTATCCATTCCCATGACATACGCTGTAATGGAAAATTGTCCAAGCCTAGCCTAGCCTTAAGATTTTAATCTTGTGATCCCCTTCATATGTCATACTGTACTGCATGGACTATATCCAGCACATTTGATTTAAAACTATTTCCAGAAAAATAAATTGTCTTGTTAAGCTTACTAACCAGTTTTCTTCAGCAGACACATTTTTCTCTTCACAAAATGTCACTATTCCTTCTTAGCACAGCAAAAGATAATATTTGTAATTCGCAGCATTGATAAAGAATTCCTAAGGTAGTTAATCACTGAATGTCTGCACATGATCAGAAAGAAATTTGAACATTTGGGAAATTATTGGGATAATTCAGAAAAATAAAATAGCTTTCCTTAATGGTCAAGGGTAATAGGTCATTTTGGTTCCAGTTAACTGAGAATGATAAATGACAGAATATGGGAACACATTATTTGAGAACAGTATATCTTTATTTATATATTTATATATCTATAGTTGTATATTTTTTAAACTGTAGATCCAGAGTTTATGAAATAGGTTTAAGAGGTTAATTTTATAGACCAGTTGTACAGTTCTAAAATTTGCTGATTTCTCTAATTGACTTTTAAACTTTTTTTTTCTGTTTTGGAAATTTACAAATTAAAAAAAAATCGAGTAGCATAATGTGCCCATCACTCATCATTTTTTTGCCATCACTCATATCGAACAGTTGACAAGTTATTGTCAATCCTGATTCATCTGTACTCCTTTTCACTCTTCCCTTCTGTTTATTTATAAACATTTTGTTTGTAAATATTTTAGCATGTATCTATAAAAAATGGGCAGTCTTTGAAAAAAATGCCCATTTACCATTATTGTATCTATAAATCAAGTAGTATTCTGATTATATTCAGAAATATCTAGTCAGTATTCAAATTTATAGTTGTCTGTCATTTATGTCTTATTATAAACAGATATATTTGTTTTGTTTGAGTCAGGATCAAAACAAAGTGCATACATGAATATTGGTTGATAGCTCCTATGAATTTCTTCTCGTAGAAGAAACTAGGTAGTTTATTTTGAGTTTTCTCCACAGTCAAGATTATACTGATTATACCCTTTTTGTGGTTTGTGTCATGCTCTTGTGCCCCCATTACTTTTATATTTCCTATAATGTAATTGCTGGAATTAGAAGTTTAATTACATTTAGAACCTAGCTTTTGGTAATCTCACTTATGGATGGTGTTGACTCTGTTCTAATTTTGAATGTTTATTTGTAGTGTGGATTGTAATACGTGGCTTTGAAAGATGTGTTTTTATTTTTGATATAAATTACAGTCACTTTTCTATAATATTAACGTTAAATCAAGGAATTATTTTTCTCATTAAATATCCTTGCAGCTGTCCTTTTTCAAAATGGCAGAAGCCAAGGAAAATACCTGTAGTGTCAGTGTGTATGACATCCCATGATTTTTTTTAGCTGTCATATTAGACAAAAATAAAGATAATAGCAACAGCTAAAAACGTTGACATATGTCATCTCACTTAATCTTCATAACTAAAATATGAGATGTGTGTTATTTTATTTTACAGAGGACAAGACTGTGAGTCATAGTGGTTAAATATCTTGCCTAAGAACACACAGCAGTGGGACAGGTTTTCAGTCAGACAGTCCGACTTCCGTGTCTGCTTTAACCATACTCATCTTGAAGACAGAGATAATTCTGTGTGGTATTAATCTTCTTAAATATGGTTTTAATACTTCCAGAGACTTGAAGTCACATTCAGATATGCAGAATACAAATGAAACCAATTTGATGCAAATAATAATAATGGTGCTCTAGTGCTTTTGCTGGTATTGAGGGAGATGTGGGGGTGTATAGTACAGAAATTATAAAATGATTATTGTAAAGAGGGGAACATATTGATCTCTACATAAAATACAATGATTAAATATATTCTTACAGGTTATACACTAGAAAATCTTTAACCTACTCCAAATTAGGTGGCATCTGTTTAAACAGTGGGAGTGAGATTTTATTACCATGTGAATCATCCCAGTAGTGGGCATCTCTAACTTAGAAGATTTTTAAAATTTGTTGTTGATATTGTTCTTCATATAACTTGTCTATTATGACAATGAATTGTCACAGTGAAAATGGACAGTACTTCTATTCTTAGTCATCAAATCAAACTTCTCTTCTAAACATAGCTCTTCAAGTATCTTAAAGTATCTGGTACACAAATCTACTTTGCACACAATCGCATTTCATTCTTTCAACTTACTCATATGACAGTTCTTTTTTTTTTTTTTTAATAGGACTTAAAGTGTCCTTTCCTGACATTCCTATCTAAATCAGTTTCCTCCGAAATTTATTTTTAGAACACACATTGCAATTTCTAATTATATTGTTATTTGATTTACTATCTAATATCCATCTATCTAAGCTGTATGTTCCATGGTGACAGCAGACCCTATATCTCTTTGTTTTACCACTGAATCCCACGAGCCTAAACTAGAATCTTATAAAAAGTATGCAATGAATGAAGTATATTAAATACATACATTAATAAATGACTTATTTTCCTGATTTCCACTCTCCCCACCAACTCCGCTCCATTCAGTTTGTCTGATGGGTCAGGTCATTTCTTAGAACTTTTGAAGAGCTTACACATCAACAGTAATGATTAATATAACATGGAAAATATATTTCAGATGTAATTTAACCCATGTAAGATTCAGTGAACTGTTCACTCCTTTGATATGTATAGTTACATTAGTGTCAATTTCCTGGGCACATAGTAGATTTTCAACATTTTTTAGTTCTTCCTTCTAACAGCTATAAAAAATTTCATCTTGTTATTTTGTTCCATCATTTCAAGTGTGTAGGTCTTCTTAGCATCTTGATTCTGTCACTCAGTGTACTCATATCATTCAGATATTTTTACCTTCTGAAAATTAAGTAGGCAGCTCTCCATTTTAATTTAATTTCTTGATTAAAACATTTTTGATAATATGGCTTGACAGATTAAAATATAAAAATTTGAGCCTTGCCATTTGGAGATTTCTTTGCAGACTAGAGACAACATGATTTTTGGTATCATTATTCAGTCACCTAAAAAATAACCACCAGAAAGTATTGCCACCCACCCCATTGTGCTCTTACTCTCTTTTATTCTAGGGTAGCTTGACTTTGTCAAATGTCTTGTTGAGATCACAGTCAACCTTTTGCAGAATCTTTCTTTGTTCTAACAATATTAATAAGTTTTTAAAAATGGCAGTGTACTGAAATACACCCTGCATTTTCTTATTTAATTATGTACAAAAGAGCACATGGAAGTTTTATATGAATTGAAATATCCATGTTTTGTTATTTGCAACAAATAAACTGATGATAGCAGTGGTAATCTACTTATAGATTCGTGATGAAGATGACAGTAATAATAATGAATAGTAATATGTTGAAAAGAGTATTTTCTTTAATCAGAGAGCAGGAAACAGTGGAATTATAAGGGAATAATGTGTAAAAAGAGTGAGTAAATGTGAGCTTCATTAGCACGTTTCATGATGAAAATTTCCTGGAGAGTACTTTCTCAAAGCTATCTTTCCTATGCCATCCATTCATTCTAGAAACACTCATACGGTTTATAAGAGTAATTAGATGTTAACTGAAATCTCAGTCCCTATTTGGTTTTCCCATAAAGCAGAGACTAAAACGGATAGTTTCTGACTTACTACTTTATTAAGGAGTATAAGCCCAAGGAGCAGCAATGAGGGACCAGGCGAATGCATTGGGGAAGGAGGGAAGGCAAATATGCAAGGACATTTTCAAGTTGCCTTTCACCGAGGACAATTTATTGCTCATTATCATGGGACTGGACCCTAATAAGCCCTATGAATTTCCATGGCAACAGTCATGGTGATGGGGGAGGAGTTGAAAAAGATAAGTAATTTTCCAACCATCTCCCAAACACTTCAAGTGGGCAAGTTGGTGTTTCTCTTTGTGATTGGGACGAAGCACATGGACAGGGAACAAAAAGCTCTGCCTGGCTATGATTCAGGGTTCTGGTAAGTGAAATATGCTCGGAAGTGCTTCAAGCCAATGGAAAACTGGCTGCTGAAGTAGCAGCTAGAACAAGAAGTAGGCAATGCTGAGAGAATCTGAGATACCTGATAAAGTTACCGAAGAATAAAATTTCAAGGTCTTTCTCTGTCATTAAATATAAAATTCACTTCAACAAAAATTGTTTTGCATGTTTACAATGTGGGAGACATTGTGTAAATAGAAAGGGTGTGGACGTAAAAGTAACTAAAATTCTACCTACAAAGAACCACGGTATAGTGAGGGGAAGAGTAAACAACTAATGGCTAACAGTTTGGCTAAAATGCCAACAAAATTTTAAATAGGTAAAATTAATTTTGGATTTGGGAATGGAAATTTGGGATAAGTTTTAGAGTGTGAAAGGTGCTGATCTGGCGCTTGAAGCATGAAGATATATGCAGTGGTGCATTTCTGGCTAATTAACAGTCTGAATAAAGGCTCCGAAGTTTCTGACCATGATAGGTTCAGGAGTTGATATGTGGCTGAAAGAGGGAGGAACAGAAGACAGACCTAGAGCATAGGATTACTGAAACATCATATTAAGCCTCAGTACCTAGTGGAGTATCAGGAATAAAGAGTATTTAGTAGGTATTTGTTGAATAAATAAGCTTTGTGAAAATGTCTGCAGTTGTCACGTAAACACACAAAAATGAGTTTTGATGCTGTACTTAGAAAAACTCTGAGTTTGGGGCACCTGGGTGACTCAGTCAGTTAAGCATGAATAATTTACCATTTATACATTCTGTCCTAGAAGCCAACAACCATTTGAAGACCGTATAAGATCAAATCTTGATTTATAAAGATAAAAGTAATCCTGGAGGGGGTGGAATGTGATTGGGATAGATTTTGCAAAGGTACTTCCCAATTAGTCATATAACAAAAACACACTTAAAATCAAGTGTGATTTGCAAGCAGAAAGATAGACCGATTTGGCACAGGTACTTCTGGATAATATGTGAATTTCCCATGAAAAGGAGTTACTATGTCTTTCATAGAACTATAAAAGTGCCATCTCCATATTTCTATGCATTTGACCCTATGAGTACCTTCTTATTCTCTGAGAATATCATAGGTCATTAAGGTGGCTTCATTGGCAGAGTCAGATTTTACTTATGCATCTTTTGTTAAGCACGTGTTCTGTGTCAGAACGGTGTGGTACATACTGTAGAGGCTACAAAGATGTGTAAAAAACCTATGGCCTCAAGAAAATTGTTCTCAAGGTGAGAAGGTGAAGTCTGTGCATAAAATGGTGACAGCCATTTTCTTTTCTTTCTTTCTTTCTTTCTTTCTTTCTTTCTTTCTTTCTTTCTTTCTTTCTTTTTTTTAAATATTCTTTTCATTTATTTGACAAGAGAGACACAGCGAGAGAGGGAACACAAACAGGGGGAGTGGAAGTGGGAGAAGCAGGCTTCCCACTGAGCAGGGAGCCCAACGTGGGGCTCGATCCCAGGACCATGGGATCATGACATGAGCTGAAGGCAGACGCTTAACGACTGAGCCACCCAGGCGCCCCACATATAGCGTATGATAAATGCTGACGTGATTTTTAGAGGCCATTGCTGTTGTTATTGTTAGTTGTGACTTTGACCTCCTGGGAGATGGGTCTTAAGAGGCGCTGAGCCAATCAACAGCACAAATGTATATGTTTACAAAAACGTGAAGTTGTTTGAAGATGGTGGAAGGTATATTGGTACAGGGATAAATATACCACTTTACTTCATGCCGTTCTACATTAACCTGTAATTATTTAATCTATACTGTTTTTTTCACCTCATACAACATTGTATCCTGACCCATGAACTATATACACTTATTGGTATTCACAACAACTTTTCAGTAATTTTCTGTTAAGCAACGTTTTGATTTTACTACAGTCTTCTACTTTGCCACAAATTTCTATCCCTATGATTCCCAACCAAATGTGATCTGTCTTTTACTTTGGGGCATTTGTGTATTGTCTGTTCATTACTCCAATGTGAAGATGCATCCTGTCTTTCCTCAAGTAATAAACTTATTATTCAAGCTTTTGACCTTTCTATATCCTCCAACACTTGACTGATACTTGACCAAGACTGGACCAATTTTATCTTCTTTATTTGATCTGGGACGTAGGAGTTAGGAATGCCACGTGGAGAAAGAGAGATGAAGGGGGGAAAAGGTAGAAAAGAGTTTACATATCAGAGAGAAAATGAAATAAAATGGAAGGGAGAGATGAAGAAAGGAAAAGGAGAAGAAAGAAGGAAGGAAGAAGGGAGGAGGAGAAGAAGAAGAAAAAGCCTTCCATGGAACTAGAAAACTTTGATTTTTTTCTCTCAATGATGCAGAATGGGTGTATGACCCTCCCTGATCTGTTCATCTCTGTGATAGTCAGTTCATGGGTCTGGAATGTGATCTATGGAGTTGCACTCTTGCCTTTCAGTTATATAATTCTCTGATTTTGTGAATTACATATAAAGCCCTAGGGTTTGTACAGTTCTCTAGTACCCAGAAGTGAATCACATAGGAAGTAGTTTATTATGTGCCAAAGAATCATCCAGGAAGCAATTTACCATATCTTCTTTATCTGTCTTAAAGGGCATATTTTATATAATTATTTATATGGACACAGTAATGAAAAAGCAACACACAGTAATTATCTGTCCAATTGTAATCATGTCTCAAGTCTAGAGTAATATTTTGACAGCAATAAATACATAAATACATACCAACATCTGCTTTTCTCTCTAATGCTTCAAGGAGATGGGTTAGAAAAGGAATACATATCCATTGAGTAGTTTATCCACTCCCAGTTTAGTTTACTGAAGTAAACAGTAGTTTGACTCTTAGTATGAAGGTTTAATTCCTCTTCGGAATTTCCATTCCCTTCTTCATAGATGGAAATGCAGAAAATTTGCCATTATTAAAATTCCAACTACACTAAATATATTTCTTCATATATTTAATAAAATTTAGTGACATTGGCTTCATCGTTTTAACCATAAATATTAATATTTATGTTTCAAGTTTTCTGGGAATGTATAATCTATTGAAATATAAGGGATTTGTCTTAATTATTACTGATTTGTGGAAAGGCAGCTCATCTTTTCCACTGACAATGCAACTTATTGCATTTGTTAACACATACAGTAAGATGTAAATAATGTATACATGAAACATTTCAAAGAAATGAATAGCTAGTATCCCTCCAAGCTTCAGCTTGTCAGAATTTGTTTGTAGAAGGGTTACAAATGTTAGCAATAAGAATGCTGTTTGTGTGTGTGTGTGTGTGTGTCCTCAGCAATACATTCTAAAATGTCACACAACATATGAACAAAGGATCAACGGAGATGGATGATGAATGATCAAATTAAAATCCTTCCCATTTTTAGAGTAAATATTTCTCACTCTATGACAATTTATCCATTCACTGTTCTTTTACAAAAAACAGTGTACACAAGAAGTCTGAATTCAAGTTTGCAAAATATTGCAAGCTTAAACAATGATTTTTTTTAGCTTCCCTCTTTTCCTAACATTTATAGTGAAACATAAATAAATCTTAAATACTTAATAACCTCATGGATACTCTTTAGGATCAGTCATGAACTGATCTGAAAAGACACACACACACACACACACACACAGACACACGTGTGCTTTCTTATAATGTGTTTGACATGGGATCAGAATACATGGATGCCACAACACAACTAGTCCCATACAAAGAGATGAAGAGCTTATGTGTATAATGGGACCTCCTACACTTCTTTTTTTTTTTTTTTTTTAATGATTTTTTATTATATTATGTTAGTCACCATACAGTACATCCCCGGTTTCCGATGTAAGGCTCGATGATTCATTAGTTGCGTATAACACCCAGTGCACCATGCAATACGTGCCCTCCTTACCCCACCCATCCCCCCACCCCCCTCCCCTCTGAAGTCCTCAGTTTGTTTCTCATAGTCCATAGTCTCTCATGTTTCATTCCCCCTTCTGATTACCCCCCCTTTCTTTATCCCTTTCTTCCCCTACCGATCATCCTAGTTCTTATGTTCCATAGATGAGAGAAATCATATGATAGTTGTCTTTCTCTGCTTGACTTATTTCACTTAGCATTATCTCCTCCAGTGCTGTCCATGTTGTAGCAAATGTTGAGAACTCGTTCTTTCTAATAGCTGAGTACTATTCCATTGTATATATGGACCACAACTTCTTAATCCAGTCATCTGTTGAAGGGCATCTCGGCTCCTTCCACGATTTAGCTATTGTGGACATTGCTGCTATGAACATTGGGGTGCATATGGCCCTTCTCTTCACTACGTCTGTATCTTTGGGGTAAACACCCAGTAGTGCAATGGCTGGATCATAGGGTAGCTCAATTTTTAACTTTTTAAGGGACCTCCACACTGTTTTCCAGAGTGGCTGTACCAACTTGCATTCCCACCAACAATGTAGGAGGGATCCCCTTTCTCCACATCCTCTCCAACAATTGTTGTTTCTTGCCTTGTCAATTTTTGCCATTCTAACGCGTAAGGTGGTATCTCAGTGTGGTTTTGATTTGAATTTCCTTGATGGCTAATGATTTTGAACATTTTTTCATGTGTCTGTTAGCCATTTGTATGTCTTCATTGGAAAAGTGTCTGTTCATATCTTCTGCCCATTTTTTGATTTGTTTATTTGTTTCTCGTGTATTGAGTTTGAGAAGTTCTTTGTAGATCTTGGATACCAGTCCTTTATCTGTAGTGTCATTTGCAAATATATTCTCCCATTCCGTGGGCTGCCTCTTAGTTTTTCTGACTGTTTCCTTGGATGTGCAGAAACTTTTAATCTTGATGAAGTCCCATAAATTCATTTTATCTTTTGTTTCTCTTGCCTTTGGGGATGTGTCATGAAAAAGGTTGCTTTGGCCGATGTCGTAGAGGTTGTTGCCTATGTTCTCCTCTAGAATTTTGATGGATTCCTGTCTCACATCGAGGTCTTTCATCCATTTGGAGTTACTAAAATTACAGCTTTGTTGAGAGTAGACAACCTCTACTGAGACTCAGATTTTTGAAATACAAATTAGTATGGTGAATATAAGCCTTTTCACTGATTGATTATGAGATTGCTTCAACTGCTTTCGTAAGCTCATTGGGCATATTTTATTTAACCACAATTGATTTTATGTAACCAAAAATAATAGAGGCATGGTATTATGATATAAAAACCAGCTGCGTAGCATATCTACCATCCTGAAGGTCTTGTTGAAACCTAGAAAAATATAGAAAAGCTGCAATATGAGTTATTCGGAGAATTATTACTACATATATAAAATCAAAAGACTACTTGAGGGACAATAATAGAATATCTCAAGCTCATTTGAAAGAAATACCTTTTGAGATATTTTATGTCAATCACAGATGCTTCACTTGATATTTACTAGCAAGGAAAGAAATACTTTTTTTAAAGAAAGTGTGGTAAAATACATATTATATAATATTTACCATCATAATCACTTATCATTCAGTAGTGTTAAGTGCGTTCATGTTGTTGACTAATATCTCTTTGAGATCATCCTATCAGTTCTTTCGGGTATATGCCTCGAAATGGAATTGCTGGATCATATGGTAATTCTGTATTTTTTTTTTTTTTTTGAGAAACTACCATACTATTTTTCATAGTGACCATATCACTTTACATTCCCACCAGCAGTGCTCAAGGGTTTTAATTACTCCACATCCTCACCAACACTTGGTATTTCTGTTTTTGTTGTTGTTGTTGTTGTTATTCTTTTGATAACAACCATCCTAATGGGTGTGAGGTGATATCTCATTTTGTTGTTTTTTGTTTTCCTTTTTCATTTTGGTTTTGAATTGCATTTACTCAACAATTTGTGAAGTTGAGCATCTGTTCATGCTTATTGACCATTTGTATATCTTCTTTGGAGAAATGTCTATTCAAGTTCTTTTCCCACTTTCTAACCAGGTTGTTTGTTTTTGTTGTTGAGTTACGGGAGTTCTTTATATTTTCTGGACATTAACCCTTTATCAGATACATAATTTGCAAATATTTTCTCCCATACAATGAGCTCACTTTTCCTTCTGTTGATTTTTTTTTAAGATTTTATTTATTTATTTGATAGATAGAGACAGCCAGTGAGAGGGAACACAAGCAGGGGAAGTGGGAGAGGAAGAAGCAGGCTCCCAGCAGAGGAGCCTGATGCGGGGCTCAATCCCAGAACGCCGGGATCATGCCCTGAGCCAAAGGCAGACGCTTAATGACTGAGCCACCCAGGCGCCCCTGTTGATGTGTTTTTTGATGCATGGACGTTTTTAAATTTGATATAGTCCAATTATCTATTTCTATTTTTGTTAACTGTGTGTTTAATGTCTTATCCTAGAAATCATTGCCAAATCCAATGTCATTAAGTTTTTCCCTATCTTTTTTTTTAAAGTTGTATATTTTATTTGTTTGTAAAGTTTTATTATTTTCATTTTTAAGTGACATAGAAAAGATTGTATAAGGTCTTTATGAACAGTTTTCAGAATAATAATTGAATTGGTCATTTGATCATTGCCAGTTTAATTAGAGCTTTACAAACATCTCTGACCTATCTTACATGTGCACTCTGTATCCCATTCAGCACCCTCCTTCCCCTGAATTCACACTAGTCTCAGTCAGTTATTTATTGGAAATACTTTTTCAAAATTTGCAGGCTTTACCTCTTTCTATATTTTATTTCTAAATTAAAGTAAGATCTTTAATAGATTTGATTTCCCTCCTTTTTTTTTTCTCCTATGGAGTTTATATGTGTCATAGCTTGTTAAATAATTTCTTACTCTAAGGTCACAAAAATATTTTTTCTATATTTTCTTTGAAAATATTTACAGCTATGCCTTTTACATTTAAGTTCTTTAATAACTTTAAAATTTACTTTTAAGTGTGGTGTGAGAAAGATATGCATTTTAATATTTCTGGCATGGATAATCAGGCATCCCCATATTATTTATTTAATCTCTTTTCTGGAGCACCACTTTTGTCATATGTTGTGTTTGTACATATGCACATGTTTATTTCTTGCTACTCTCTCTTGATTCTCTGTTATATTTTTTCTAACACTCCAGCAATACATTGCTGTTTTAATTATTATACTTGTATAATATTTTTTCGATACAGAGTAGAGTAATACTCCCAAAAGTACTTTGTACTTCCATGTAAATTTTAAAATCAGCTTGTCAGTCTAATGAAAAAAAAATGCTATCATTTTGTGTGTAATTAGGGGACACTGATAAATTAATTTCTAGAAAATTTATAATTTTTACAATACTGTCTTTCCTGACAGTAACACAAAATGTCCCATTCTATTTATCTAAATATCATTGGCCCCTGAGACAAAAAATAGCCAACCTTAGAAAACAAAAATAAATAAGAAATAAATAAAAAGGAAGCACATGACTTATCATCCTTAGTTCTAATGGCTTTCTTTAGTGAACAGTAAAAGATTTCTTTAGTGAAACGAGAGAAACAAAACTAGATTTTTAGAAATGTAATTATGCTGTGCAATTATGCTCTACAGTGTTGTTATTCAATCTTCACAATAACTTAAAAATTGTGTATTATAATGACCTGCTTCAGATGAAACATTTGAGTGGCAATGTAGTAAATAATATGTTCGGAGTCATTGATTGACCATCATGATTGTAAGATTCATGAAAAATATTATAGACTCAAGCAACAAAGGTTCAAGAACATTAGTAAGTGTGACGCTGTGATATGAGTCAGGTACAAATTCCAAAGGCCATTCTATTTCTGAAATTAAACCAAAAATTCTTTACAACTTTCAGATAAAGAGAGTAAGGCATCCATTCACTGTACAATAAGCCAGAGTAAAAGACCAGTCTTTAACCTTTCTTTTTAGTGTTTTATTATTAATCTGAATGTGTCTTTTCTAGCCGTATATTAAGTTGTTTCTTAAAATTAATGGACAGAAATAACATTTTAAGAAGCCAGCAATACTTAAGTAAAATGATACTCCTTTTGTGGATCACACTTAACTTCTGTCAGAAAGAGAAGCAATTACAGTAGCAATAGGTTTAGCAACATATGTAATACTTTGTGCTTTTTTCAAGTTCATGATTTAATGTACTATCTGAAAATAGTAGGTTGGAAAGAAATTCTGTTAGATAAGAAGTTTATTTTATTTTTAAAAAACCATCAGTGTAATATATTTAATACTAGACATCTATGGTTCTATAGTAAGGCTTTTTAGAAGAAAATCTGAATGATTACATTGTGTAGTTTGGGAATTGGTTGATTTTTAGAGGTGAAAATTTCTCACCATTGAAATGAGCCAGGTATTTCAGCATCGTTCATCAATCTACTGAATACCTTCATAGATTTTTTTTTAAATTTTATTTATTTATTTATTTATTTATTTATTTATTTATTAGAGAGAGAGAGAGTGTCAGCAGGGGAAGGAGCAGAGGGGAAGAGAGAAAGAATCTCAAGCAGACTCCATGTGAATGCAAAGTCTGACACAGGACTTAATCTCACCACCCTGAGATCATGACCTGAGCTGAAACCAAGAGTGGGGCTCCCAACCAACTGAGCCACTCAGGTATCCCCTTCATAGATAGTTTTTACCACAGTTCTAGAAGTTGGTGGATTGACCATCATGAATGTAAGAATCATGAGAAATACTATAGACTCAAGCACCAAAGGTTCAAGAATTCACAATGCATATGCTGTTAGAGGGCCATCATTATATTAGTAACCTGTGCTTTTGTGCTTCAGACACATTTCAACTAGATAATCTATTTTTAAAAGAGCATTTGGTCTTGTTTCTGAACTAAATGTATGGAATATTGCTGAATATCAGTGGTGGGGGGGGGGGAGATGGGAAAAGCCAGGAAGAAGCTTTTTCCTCTTGTTTTTGGCTCCCATGTGAATGTCATGGCTGCACTAAATGGCAGGTGAAGAGATAACATAGTTATCATGCAAGAGAAACATTTTAGCCCATGCATTTTCTAAGATTGAATCTCCTCATTGAAATACATCTCATATGTTTTTACAGAATGGATGAAGATTTTATATTAAAGAAAAATTTCTGTTTTTGTAAGTGTTTTTAAATGAATACTTGCCAAGAAATGCTTTCAAACATATTCTAACATGGTTTTAGATTCTGACATAGCCCTTGTTAAAAGGATTAAACCTTGGAGCACCGTTCATAGATGAGTGTTTAGTGGTGAAACATGCTAGACAAGGCAGGCATTGTTTCTATGTGTTTATAAGTGGGAAAAGTGGAGTATTACTTTAAAGTAAATTAAGTCGAAGAATATATATTATTTGGCTTAAGGGTTCTGTGCATCATAATATGTGTATACATGTGTTTGTGTATGTATATGTATCATGGTGTACATAATCTTTTGTTTTATATGTTTTGAAAAGTACAGTCAATATAAAATATTTAGAAAGCACAGATAAATTATATCAAAAAGTATTCAAAAATATATCCCTCACACCTGAAGATAACCACTACTGATATTTTGATGTATGTCTTATAGTCACTTTTATATCTTTTATCAGTTAATAGTAAATCATAAGCATATTAGAAGAGAGTTGTTTGAATAAATAATTGTTGCATTTATCCTGCCAGATAAATAATCCAATAAAATGTAATAAGGTTATGCTTACAAATTGTGTTCTTGCAAATTGGCTTCCACAGTGTCTGATGTCTTCTCTTCTTGTGGGAGTAGACTAATCAACATGAAATTTGAGTAACTTCCAGTTTATGAGAGTTCTGTACTTGCACCCCTGTTTTTAGGAAAGGCTCCCACAGCCATAGTTGTATTATGTGATCTCACCAATGGCAATGAGGATCAGAATGGGTAAGATTTTTCAAATTTGGGTAAGAGTCTCATTTTCAATAATTTTAACACAAAATCAATAGGGAAAGAAAGGGAGAAAGGGGAGAAAACAGTCTCCATAGCACGTACAAATGTATTATGAGCTGTTTTGTACTTCCTTACAACTTAACGAGGAAAAAAGGACGATCTCAAGAGGAAATTTAAGCAAATAAGTCAAGAGAAATAGTGTGAAGGATGGAGAAAGGTATGATACCAGAGTTTCCAGCAGATCTCCAGATCTGAGGCACAGGTAACCCAAATCTATACATAATTTATAGTTTAAAATGATTAAGTAGGCTCTCTTTTTTTGTTTGTTTCATGCATAACTTAATATCCCCATAAAATCCATCTTCTGATGCTGCAACTATACTGGGATGTGGACACCTGGCACAGTAAAATATCACTACTGAGAACCATTTAAATGATGAGCTGCCTAGCAAATCCTGGGCTCGGGGTGGGGGGGGAAGGCATCTTGATACTTTAATGTCAGAATATCTGGCAACTTTTTATTTATTCTATGCATATTTATTATCATTTATCAACTAGCCTATTTTTTTTTTCTTTCTTTAGTTTATTTGTTGAATTTGGGTTGATGTTCTACTCTCTAGCCAAATTAGCAGAACCAGTACCTGCCTCACTTCCACACCACTGGGCTGGGATTCTATTCTTTTTTTTTTTTTTTTTTTAATTTTTTAAACCTATATTGCTGTCTAGCTAGTCTGTTTCCTTGTGTATATTTTGTTGTCCTTGACTCACTGAAAAAATTTTAAGAATGACCAATAAGAGGAAGGGGTGAACTGTGGAAATCTATCAAGGAAATAACACATTTCTTAAATTTCAGCATATTCCATTTGGTATTTTTTGGAGTGCTGCACATTTCTATTTTATTTAATTAAATTGTTTAGAAAATGCAATAGAAGTAAAAAATAACCATACTTTTACTTAAGTCAAGATTTTATTTCCACGACTTTAGTTATTTGAGAATAGTGCAAAGGAAATGGGATAGAGTAAGATAAACTTTGTTTATCTTAGCTGCTCCATTTATCTCTTTGGTGTTGGAATGTTATTATCATCATTGAACATGAGTTCCTCACTCTTACTTTTCAGAATTCCTCTGAGGATCTGAGAGTATTTAAATTTGGGGGTACATAGGATAATTTAATCTGTGCCAGTCATTCTAATCAATTTTCTACATAATAAATAAATCAGGAGAGTTTCAAAACTTTGAGTCACGTTCATCATCTTGTAGCATAATTTTGCTTGATTTATCCTCTTTTGTATTTGAAAAGTAAAACCAAATAACAGTTATTTCTTTAGAACATTCTTTTGAAAGTTCAGTTTCCATCATATTTGTGTTATTACTACACTAGAATCTAAGTGGTGAGGGCTCCCTCCTTAGACATTAGAGAATCTTCAAACCTGTATAATCTTGAAGGATGCTGTATAACACTGTAAACAGACATGACACCTTAAAAAGCTTTTAAACATTTTGTACTTTACCATTCCATCTCTTATAACTTTTGTGAAAAGGTTTAGATTTTAGATTGAGCAAGTAGATATGGCACAGCAGTTTAAAGTTGTTAACTTTTACTCCAAAAATAATGTTAGGAAGTAATTTATTTGAATAGATTAATCACGTTCACAGCACTTACTGGATACTGGCTATATATACTACAGATATATCGAAATGAAGGATCCTGCAATTGAGTTAATTACCAGAACTAGGTCATTTATACTGTATGTATAAAGTGTGACAATGATTAGGTTCTGCAGCAGTTTCAAGAAGTGAGTGATCTCTGGGTTCTGGTTGTCAAAGAGCCGGGAGAACTTGCGGGATAGGAAAAAAAATTTGGAGAAGTAATGAGGATTATTCCAATATAGGCAAAACAGTGGGATAAGTTAAGGGTTGGATAGAGCATGGGCAAGGTGTAAATGCAAGATTCTGTGAAATGAAACTGAGATATTCGACCTACCCTGTAGTCTAGGATTTGTGATCCATCATGAAATGACACAAAAGCTCTTTTTACCAAAATCAGTGTTTACAAACAAAAATCAATGATATGTATGAAGATTGATTTGTTGGAAAGTATGTATATTAGGGAGGGGAAACTAACAATATATTCTGTATGCATCTCAGTAAGGTTTCCATACATGTCATAAGCTTTCTGATTGATACTTGCATTATTAGACAATAAGTGAAGGGACATGTCACTGGTTGGATATAGAGCTGTTGTGGGGAGCCCAGGTCCTATAATTGCTCACTTTTTAAATTTTTTTTCTCTTCTAAATTGTGAAATGTGAGTGACTGGTAGTTTGATCCATCAAGATATAAGCAGCTGAAGTTGATGTCAGGAAAAAAGAAAGGAGAGAAAAAGCACGCTGTAAAGGCCTGCTTGCTTTCCCATTTGAAGCAAAATTTGAAAGAGAAAAACATTAGAGCTTGCTTTAAAAAAGACACACAACTCTACTTAAGGATGACTGAACTTGAAGAAGCAAAATTTTTCTTCAAAAAATATAGTACCAACATTGAAGGCAATTCAACATAGCTGAAAGAAGGAAGGTAGGAAAATTTAGTGGTGGCAAATGCAAAGCAATAATAAGATGTTTTTGCATAATGTAGTAAAAATCCTTTAATAGAAAATCAGAAATTACCATTTTTGAAATAATACAGAAATGTCTCTAAAACTTGACAGCACTGTCATTACCTCAGAGAAGCATATAGAAACTTCTTGGAGAATAATGATATTTAAAAACCATAGAGGAGAGACTTTTGAAACTTTGATGCTATTGTGTAGTGATTTGTAGACAGTTACAATGAATTATATGACACACTTTCATCTGCCCCATCATATCACCGTAAGCTAAGATGTTTTTGGCCTAGGAAATCTCTCATGCTATTGGGAAGGTTAACTAACTATAAAAGAAAAAGTTGATGACTTTTTATTTTTTGCAAACTCCTCTCCTTGTTCATAATTTCTGATTTTTTTATTAGTATCTCCTCTTCATCTTTCTCTTTCCTCTAAGCAGCCTGTAATATTCTGGAATTTTGTTGTCAACAATAACAAACAAGTGCATTTATATCATAATTATTTAGGGGGAAATATATAAAAGGCAAAGAAATGAAACTGGGAAAGTAGATGTAAGGATTTGTACTTCGTGCTATTTCACTGCTGCCTCTTCTTGGTTGTCTTAAGACTACTGGCATTTTTGCAATAGTTGCAACACAAATGCAAAAAACACTTAATACTTCACTTAAAAATTTATGACTTTTTTCAATCATTTGTATTTCACATCTAACCTTAGAGTAAATTTAGAGACAAACAACTGAAAGTCAGGAAAAGCATGAAAATACAGGGTGACCATGATTCCTTTGTGCCAGAATGTTTTGGGGCCATGGTTCTCAACCAATGAGAAAATGCATATTATATTCATCTTCTGAGATTTTGGTCCCCTTTATTTACCTTGCTTAAGGGCTAGTTAATGCTTTTAAAAAGGAAACTTGAATGAATACTCTAAGAGGGATAGCTACTAAAGAGAACCTGCAGGTAAATTCTTTTGTTCCTGGTTTGGCAGGTTAGAAGCTCATAATAATTGAAAGTTTACCGATTCTGATAATAAATTTTAGATTCAATAATAACATTTATCTTTGTATGTCCAGTTTTGTTTTGTATAAGCAGGTGAAAGAAATAAGCCTGGTACAGCTCTTAGGCAACATATATCCAGTTCATTGTAGGCATACTTTTATTGTCTTTTCCCTCTGCTACCTGCCTTGTAGAGCTTTCATTGACTTACTAAACTAACCTCACCTTTAGTAACTGATCTGGTGGACAGTCGGAAAGGAAAAATAAGCCAGGAAAAATTGCTTCTTCCTTATATAATTTTTTATTTTTTTAATATATTATTTTTTTAACATATGTGTGTGTGCGGGGGAGGGAAACAAAAGAGGGAGCCTTGCATTATCAAAACAAGTGTGTATATTAGATGTTTTCTTTAACATAGATGTTGGCGACAGGATGGCTATAGAAGATGTTGGCTCTGGACATAACAGAAGATACATGAAAAGAAGACAAAATAAAATAGAGATTAATTTTTTCAAGAACATTGGGGGAATTTCAAAATCACGTTAGCATGGAAAAAAAAAAGAAGTTTGCTGAAAAAAATGTAATCTAAAATAAGTCAGTCATTTGTACTAAGCAAAAGAGACAAAGTACTAGAATTAGTGAACTGGAAGCTGCCTAATTAAGATGTGAGGTAGTTTCAGGCTTTTAAAAAATTATTTTAGAATTTAAGGTGTGACATATTGCATCACAAGACAATTACTAATCATTATGCTAAAAATATACAGTATGTATTAATATAATATGCAGGTGATTTTTATCAATCATTGTATGTATATAAACTATGTGTCCATCTCACATTTTGGGGGACATTGCTATATGGAAGATGATAATGAACAATTAAAGTTAGAATTGCTTCATAAGAGGAAAAAGGCTAGTTTATGTCCTTGAGAAAGGAGCTGATATTGAAAGATGTGTTCAAAGATGGTCATTGAACAAAAAGGTGTAAAATATTAGCTCTAAATTTCAATCATTCTTTACCACAAAAAATAAGGATTACTAGTACAGTTCAAGCTTGTCTCTTTTTCAAAAGTCTATCTAAATTGGGAGCTACAGGTCAAATAAAGACTCTTAGCATCAAATAATTTGAATAAAATTCAGAGGTAAATACATGTAGAAAACTTACATGTGACAAATGTCAGAGGTAACTGAAGATGTATCATATAAGTACTTCCTAGGAAGGTTGTTGCAATCAAATTATTTCTCCCAAAGACACTGACCAAAATCACAGGGATAAAAAATTCCATCTTTAGTGACATGTATTATTAAGTTTGGCAAAAATAACCAAAGGGAGTAAATGAGAGTGGTGAATATGTGGCTGTCATGTTTCTTTCTCACTGACATTGTTTTTTTCTGTAAAGCAGTGAAAAATAGTTGAGTACAGCCACTAGAATTAGAAAGTTCTTGAAAGAAATTGTACGAATTCGGGAGGAAGAAAATGAATGCTGGTATATACTTAGAAGATATAACCATGGTAACTTGACCCCAGGATTGTAAAACTTCTATGATGCTCTATATCTGGTTTCTCTTCTTGCCAAGCATATGATCAACAGTATTAAATATTTCTTGTTTCACCTATATATCTTTCCATCCTGAGATAATCACAGAAGGAATAACTTCTTCTGTGGGTCAGGATGATGAAAACCAACATCTGAATATTTACTTTCTTAATAAAAATAAGGATATTCAAAAACACTTCTCTTTGAAAGTGCATTAACAGTTTTCAAATTATCCGATTTCAGAAACTATTATAACTAACAACTAATGAATAAAACATCCTATATCTGATGTCAGAAACTGACATCACCCAAAAAAGGTTAGATGAGGGGAAAAAAAAAATGGTGCTAAATATCTGCATATATCCCACTAGCATAAACCCTCCCTGCGTGTCTGAAGAAGATGGCATAAAACCAGAAACTGAGTCATTCAGTGACATAATTAATCTCACCCCTCAAAGGCCCTACAGCCAAGTTTGATATGATGGATACTGGCTTGGTTTGAGTTGCTAATGAGAACTTTGAGCTCGTAGTACTTCCTCATAGCTAATTTCTCCCTTTGCCTCTGTCAAGGGATCAAAAATAGTACAAAAGACAATTAGAAGCTGAAAGTAGCAGTCTGTTGCAATGTTAAGAATAATAAACATAGAGAGGTCCTTTTCTCTTCATCTCTAAGTGTTAGAAATAAGATTCCTCTCAAAAATGGAGCTTTGCAGTTTCTTGGGTCTCTCTTCCACAGTGGATTGTTTGGAATTCTCAGAATTCTGTAATCCCCCATGCTACCATTCTCCAAAGAAAACCTCAAGGGCAAGGAAGGGACTTGTATAGACATTTCTCCAACAAACAAACAAACCAAAATAAAACCCCAAAACAACAAAAACATATAAATGGCCAATGGGTATATGAAAAAATGCTCATTGTGACTGATCATTAGGAAAATGCAAATTAAAATCACAATGAGATATCACATCACCCTTCTCAGCATGGCACTATTAACAAAATCAAAAACAGTCTGTGTTGGCAAGGATGTAGAAAAATTGGAACCATAGCATACTGTTAGTGGAAATGCAAAATGGTGCAGGCACTAAGGAAAACAGTATGAAGGTTTCAAACAAAATTAAAAATAGAACTATTGTATGATCCAGCAATCCCACTTTGGGGTATTTATCCAAAATGATTGAAATCAGGATCTTGAAGAGATATATTCACTGTTATGTTCAATGCAGCATTATTCGTAACAGCCAAGATGTGAATGTAACCTAAATAATCATCAACAGTTGAAAGGATAAAGAAAATGTGGCATATACATATAGGAAATATTATTGGGCCTTATAAAGGATGGGGCTTCTAATCATCACATTCTACAATATGGATAAACCTTGAGGACTTTGTGCTGAGTGAAATAAGGTAGTCATAGAAAGACAAGTACTGTGTGATTCCCCTTATATGAGGTATTGAAAATAGTCAAATTTATAAAATCAAAGAGTAGAATGGTGATTATCTAGGGGCAGGGAACAGGGAAAAATGGAGAATAACTAAAAAAATAGGCACAAAGTTTCAATTAAGTAAGCTGAATAAACTCCTGGGATCTGCTTTACAACATTGTACCCATAGTCAACAGTAATATATTGTACATTTAAAATGCATCAAGAAAGTAGATCTTATGTTAAATGTTATTATAAGAATATGTGTATTTATACATTTTATATACATATAAAACATATATATATATATATATTAAAAAGCACATCAAGCAACCCAGAAAGTACAAAGAAAAATATATTTCAAATATCAGAGAGAATTTATAATTCAGAGGGAAAACAGGAAATAGGCTTACCAGATGACTTTTCTGGAATAGGAGATACCTGTAACAATGCCTTTACTTGTGTGGGAACATTGTGCTATACTCTGTTTTTTGATATATGGAATGATACCACTTGGTCAGTTTCATATTAGGGTCTAATTCACATGCATACTCATTCATCGAACACATAGCTATGGAAATCCTTTTAGGTACAAAGTTTCAGACATAAAAATCAGCAAGTTAGGCAAAGTCTCTGCCTCCTAAAGTTTATAGTCTAGTGGGAGAGATGTATAAACAATTATTAGGAAAATAAAGAACATAATTACATATGGCAAGAATTGCTATGCTGGCAGCAAAACAATGTTTGCTGTCATAGAGAATAAAGGGAGTGGAAAGCTAATTAGGATATGATATTTAGGGAAGATCTCTGAAGGGATAACATGTAAATTGATACCTGAAAGGTGAGAAGGGTGAGTAGTGTCAAGTATATTTGAGAAGAACAGTTTTGACAGAGAAAATAAGAAGTGCAAAATACCTGAGGCAGGAAACTGAAGGCCAGCGTGAATTGAGGATAGTACAAAAAGGAAACGACAAGCTAGGGTGGCTGGGTGATATGGGCTCATATCACCTTTCTTTAAAGATTTTATTTATTTACTTTAAAGAGCGAGAACATGCGCATGAGCATGCACAAACAGGGAGAGGGGTGAGAATCCCAAGGGATTGTCTCTCTCAAGGGAAAGAATCCCAAGCAGACTCCACACAGAGGTTGAAGCCTTATGCAAGGCTTAATCTCAGGACATGACCCAAGCTGAAACCAAGAGCCGGCGCTCAATAAACTGAGGCACCCAGGTGCCCTGGAGGAGTAACTTCTGATGCCATACTCCTGAAATCAAAATGTCCATTCTTACTTATTGATTTTCCTATGTATTTCTGCCCTATTTATTCTAGATCACAGACATTTTTGGGGGTGTCATTTTTGATTCTTCATCCTTCACATCTACTATCCATACATGAAAATCTTAAATTTCATTTTAAGAAAGATCTGACAGAAGGCTTTCTAATTTCTTCTACAAATTTCATAAATACTTCCTAGTTCATAGTTACATATGATATAACTTTTTAGGCCAACTATAGAACACATATTTAATAGTATGTAAACAACAAAGCACAAATTACAGACATATATTTTTTACTTAAAAAAAAAATTCCATTGGTGGGAAATGGGCATCTATAAGCTATGAGATGTCATGAAGGAAATAGCAACATGTACTGCTGTCTCTTTCTCCTTTTGCAGTTTTAATCAAAACGAAGCTTCTGTTACCTGTTTGACCAGGATTCCCCCCAAATATTATTTGTTTCTGGGTAGATTGGAGTTAGGAGTATATACCATAAAAACTGCCTACAACTTTAGAAAACCCCATCAGTGAGTGAATACAAATCCAACAACCTGGCCTAAACTTGGCAATATATTCATAGAATTGTAAGGAAACTTAGTAGAGCCCCTGATCTTTTGGTACCAGAACCAAAAACCAAAAAGATATTAAACTAAAAGAACAATTGCTACTGGGGTGGGGAGTATATAGAAAATGGCTATAACTTCTTTAATTTGCTGTGAAACCTCCAAAAAGCAAAAAACAGTTTTCAAGTTCTTTAACAGTTCTATTGGGTTTTCAAAACATGAAACAACGAATTCTTCCTGAAAAACTCAATGTCTTTGTCTCTTACTGTTGATTCCAACAAGTCGCTCTATCCATGATCTGTTCATAAACCAATATTAGTAATAAAGATATGGCCAGTAGTTACAATGATTTAAGTATCACCTTAAGACATCCATCTTTCACTCAAATAATGACTCAGTTCTTAAAGACCAAAGAAAGAGACTAAGCTTATTCTTTTCCCAACTAACTCATGTATCCTTTTCTATAAATTATGGAAACTCAAGAGAAGTATTGAGGAAGCAATCTGTACTCATAAGGGACAGTCATTATCAACAAAATATTTTCTCAGACACAAGTTTTTCAAGATAGGGATCCAAGGGTTTGGGTAACAGACATTGATTGCTTTTTAGTGTTATTGTGTATTCACTTGATCCCATACTAAATGCCATTTGAAGATGGAGATTTATTTTGAAATTATACATGAGAACACTAGAAAATAATCAATGTTTTCATTTCTTTTTTCTTCTGATTTCATTCTCTTCAGCTCTCCTGTTCAGATGAGCCTGAATTACAAAGACAGGCTGACCCTGTTCTTGTTTCTGGCCTTATTACCACCTCTAGAACAGTGCCCAAAGGTTCCTTTTTCAATCTTTGAAAAGTGTCTCTCTCTTACTCTCTATCCTCTGACATTTCTCAAGAGGTGAGGGTTGTGAAAAAACCCTCACGCTTCTTGAATTTAGACTAGGAGGGTGTTACACAGCTAACAGATTATCAAGTTGACTTGAAGTATAGGAGAAAGAGAAAGCTATGCAACTTTTCCAGTATGATTAGTCCTTCAAAATGTCTGCTAAATTGTTCTTCATTCATTTGTGTTCTACCTGACCTTTCAAAGACAACACTATTAACTTTGTTCTTTTTCATAGAATAAGTAGACTATTCCAGAAAATATTACGATTTATTAATTCACTTATCATTTTCTTGATAAAGACTGATCTTTTGAAAGTAGCTGACTGGATAAAATAAACAGGTACTTTTTATTACTATTCAGAGGGCATCCTTTACCTGGAGAGTGAAAGCGGTTACTTGGATGAATAAATAAATAAAACCCAAGAATCTGTGCATCAATTTGAGACATTTGAGAGGAAACAGAATGTAGAAAAAGTAAGGCATTCATGGAAATAACACATAATTAATCAGAATCCAACATTGATTGTGATAGCTCTGTAATTTATCCTAATTATGTCATCACTGAGAGAATATTAGGAAGGTATTATATTGGCTAAGAGGGCAATGGGAGAGCCATAAAACCAAGCTCAGTAAGTTAGTGTATGGATGTGTGGAAGCCCACTGTCTTCCTTAGTAAAATCAAACTGAGGATACTCAGTGCAGCAAAGGAGAACCACTATATTGGAAAGACAGTTGAATCTAGCATTCCCAAATAAGGTTCACTTCCCTCTGAGGCTCTGCCCTCTACTGCTTATGACCTGTGTGACTTTGAATGAGTTACTTAAGTTTCCTGTGCCCTAGGTTTCTCATCCACTAATGGGCTTATTAATATTATTATCCATTAGGGTTGTTGGTAAAATTAAAGGAGATAAAACTTAGAAGAATGCCCAGAATACTTTAACTGTGATTATTAATGCTGTTCCTACAACACAGGCCTAAGGGGGTACTCTTGTCCCTGTAGGTTCTCCTCCTTAAGTGGTCACTTGAATATTTTTCCCAAATAGTCTGTAACTGAGAGATGTTAGAATGGATCATTTAAGCAAAACTTTACTAAAGACTTAGAACTAACAAAAGAGAAAACCTTGAGCTATTACGTGCAAGAAGATCAGTTGGCTTGTAAAAGGGAGGTAGCTTGTATTCATGGACTCCCCATATCTAGCTGCTGGTCATAGAAACATGGTGAAAGTATTCATAAATTCATTTCATTTTCTTTCTCTCTCTCTCTCTCTCTTTTTTTTTTTTTTTTAAGAGTGGGAGAGAGAGGTGGGGGAGGGACAGAGGGAGAGGGAGAGGGAGAGAGAGAATCTTAAGCAGGCTCCATACTCAGTGCAGAGCCCGACACTGGGCTCAAACTCATGATCCTGAGATTATTACCTGAGCCAAAATCAATAGTCAGATGCCTAACTGACTGAGCCACCCAGGCATCCCCATAAATTCATTTCTTAATAATCCTTAGAGCGGTTTTAACTCCCCAGAATTCAGATGCAAAGATAGGATTTTCAAAGAGAACTGAAGATTTCCTGTTTATTAATTTGGTGTATTAAAGCCCCCATTTAAAATTTCTGATTCCTCTTTCAAGACTTCCTGATTCCATAGATGACATAGAAAATTTCTTCTTTTCTCTTCAAGGGAAGGCTCACCATCACCTATAGGTCAGGCCCTTACCCTGTGGCCACAAACAGGCATTGCTGTCAAGATGTGATAGGACAGCATGACACTTGATAAATGGGAGTTACCTTTACTGACTTCCTTCCACAGGGCAGCAACGAGGGACAAGATCTGGACAGAGTAGGTTATGAAAATGGGGAATCCTTTTGGAGAAAACTAAAACTAATCTGGCAAAACCTTTTTCCCTTACTGACAGGTTCAGGTGTGAGGAATGTCTAATATTCACCCTTCTGGATTTAGAGTGAAGTCTATGCTAAAATGCTTTATTATAACTTAAGCCATAAGTATAGCAAGTTTAATGCAAGTTAGTTTATTAGATAACCCAGTTAGTAACAGAGCCCAAATGGAAGTGCTAGATGTGCAGGAAAACCTCCTAATAGATTGGTGGACGAGGCCACTCACTCCTTGCCTTGAAGAAGACTGTGGTATAAAATATTTTGGCTAAATAGAGGATAGCATGAGTCAAGCACTATAGCCATAAGGCAGAGAGGATCAGTGGGGAAAGGTTTCCACAGGGTAGCTAGGGATAGAGAGAAGGCAATGCCAAGCTCTAGTTCATAATCATTATCATGTGAGTGACTGAAACTATGAACAGACAGCCAAAAGCTGAGAGATCTAAATATAACTTAAGAGACCTTTAGGAAGGCAGCTATGGAAGTTAGGAAGGCTGACTTCAGAGAGATGAATTGACTTCATCAGACACATAGCCTGGTAGAAGCAAAGCTGGAACAGACAGTTCATCATGGCCTAGCTTTTAGTTTATTTCAAAATTTTAAAGATTTTATTGTAATGACTGAGAAAACATTTTTAAGACCAATAGTGAAGATGGACAGTTGTAGACACTGTGTGGAACCAATTCCATACTTTTGAGGATGGAACTTCCCCCTAGAGACTTCTCAGGTATGTTTTAATTCTAATTCTCTGTGGGTACAGCATTTAATTTCTGGATCATTGCCCAAAGCCAGGCAAATAGCTGAGGCCAGCACAATCTGGATAAGATTGGCAAGGATTTAATTTCATTACCTCCTTTTATATATTACACAGAAATCAGAGTTATCTTTTTAATGCAGGTCCATTATTCATTTTCAGTGGTGAATGCCGAAGTTCACTGCAGATACTTAAGTGCTAGCCAGGTGGCGGGGCCTTCAGTTTCTCCTGAATGTCACCATAGTAAAAGGACTTGCACCTTCTAACCCTGCCACTCGACCACTGTGCTCTCCAAAGGGTTATCTATGAATAGTTTTAGCTACAAAGGGCAATCTCCTGCTTCATCCTCTCTCATTCCTCTCTCATTATTCTTTCTTTCTTTCTTTCTTTCTTTCTTTCTTTCTTTCTTTCTTTCTTTCTTTCTTTCTTTCTTTCTTCCTTCCTTCCTTCCTTCCTTCCTTCCTTCCTTCCTTCCTTCCTTTCCTTTCCTTTCCTTTCCTTTTCTTTTCTTTTCTTTCCTTTTCTGAACTGAGAAAAAGGAATAACCCCACTGGAGAGTCTTTTTTTTTTTTTTTTTGTATGTGAATCTTGTCCTAACATATCTTTTCTACTGTAACTCTAGTTTTGTTTTGTTTTGTTTTGTTTTGTTTTTAATTCCACATGTATGGCCACTCTTTGATCTGCCTGAACATTTTAAGCAGGAATGTTCAGAAGTTTTGGTCTCACTTCTCTGAAATCAGCCTCCTCCCTTAAAGGAAGGCATTGGACTTAATGTAACACATCTTCTCCCTTCTAAGGCTGCATGGTTCTGTATGGGAGGCATGGTTCATGTTCACCTTATATGTTTCTTTTTGCCTTCCTACCCCCTTGTTGTCAGGCGAGACTATTAGACTTTTTCTTGCTAGTGGGCCTTGAATAGACGTGATATGGTTCACTTTTCAGGCAGAAACAGAAGTACAGGGTGAGAACACCGTGAAGACTCCCCTTAACAGTAAACATGATGGTTGTACCTTCCACATGAGGCATTCTCAGATGGTAGAACCTCTACTGGCCTAGATCCCTGAGTGATAAAAGAGAATGAAGTTTACCTACCAAGTAATTGAACATGTTGTATGAGTGAGAAATGAATCTTTGCTATCATAAGTCACTGAGATGTTGAGGTTGTTACTATAGCATAATCTAGCCTTTCCTAAGTATTAAATATTCTTAAAATGAGTTCTAAACATAGCACATTGCCTGTCCCATTTTTCTATTTCTATATTATGCAAGTTATGCAAGGCTGTCACATTGTTTTTGTTGTTTGTTTGTTTTTTTAAGATTTTATTTATTTATTTATTAGAGAGAGGGAGCATGTGTGCAAAAGCATGAGTGGGGGAAAGGGGCAAAGGGAGAAACAGACTCCCCACTGAACAGGGAGCCCAATGTGAGGCTCCAATCCAGGACCCGGAGATCATGACTTCAGCAAAAGGTAGCCACTTAAATGACTGAGCCACTCAGGTGCCCCAAGGCTGTCACATTCTTAATCATGCCCACTGTTAATTTGTAAAAGCAACTTATAATAGAGGTCACATGTGATTTAAAACATGTTATTTAGAAAATATTTTATAGATTCATATAACTGGAAAAGATGTTTGAAAATGTTTTCTCAAATATCTAAAAAATATTTAATAATCTCTCATTTTATTTAAAAATACTAATACAGGCAGGTAAGAGCTTATGATCGTTTAATAATCATCTGTGTGTGATGAATATTGATTAAAGTTCAATTTCTATGATTTTCTAAAAACTAATAAGGCTTATTTCTGTGTTCTTGGAATATAGGTATGTTTTTACGTGTAGGATTCCAAGGCAACTTGAAATTTTTTATGTTTTTGGCTAATTTTCTGTGGTGGATGTTTTAGTAGTTTTCCAACACTTAAAATCTCAATTTTATTTGAGAAAAAATAAAGGTACTACAATTATTCCCTCCCCACAAGCTTATGACAGTTGACTTAGAAAAAAATCAATCAGTGCTTTAAATAGAGTAAAAATGGTGAGCCCCTTTAAGTCACTGTATAATCATACAACTTTTTCAAGATGAAAGTAAAAATTGTAAAGATCGTCTTGCATCTAGATCACTCAGTTTAAAATCTGGACATATTAGTGAATTTTCCTTTGTCATATGATAAAATAATGGCAGAACTGAGACTGATAATATATATTTATTTTATTTTTAAAATATTTATGTATTTGAGAGAGAGAGAGAGAGTGAGAGGGCACAAGCAGTGGGAAGGGCAGAGGGAGAGGGAGATGCAGACTCCTCCCTGAGCAGGAAGCCTGATGTTGGGCTGGATCGCAGGATCATGAGGTCATGACCTGAGCCGATGGCAGACGCTTAACTGACTGAGCCACCCAAGTACCCCAAGACTGAGAATATGTATTTTAATAAATGTTTTTCCATTCAGTCCTAACAACTGCTGTGTAATGAGCAAAGTAAAATACAGAACTATCTTCCCCTAATTATCACTAGTAAGTGTAGTAACCTATCAGATTCTTATCTTTTAAAAGTAGCAGCATTATCAATTTAAATCCTTACTAAATAAAACCATTATATACAGGCATTTAAGGTAGAAATTGGACAGATTCTTTACAGATAAAAGTCATACGTGGAAGATTCATTTTTCAACTATATCTCTGGTATTATTTTTTAAATATTTTATTTATTTATTTGACAGAGATAGAGATAGCCAGTGAGAGAGGGAACACAAGCAGGGGGAGTGGGAGGAAGAAGCAGGCTTCCAGCGGAGGAGCCTGATGTGGGGCTCGATCCCAGAATGCCGGGATCGCGCCCTGAGCCGAAGATAGACGCTTAATGACTGAGCCACCCAGGCGCCCCTATCTCTGGTATTTTTAATACTTTTTCTTACAAAGTAGAGTTAGTCACTCCGTCGATTTCAGTTTGAGGAAGATTTTACAATTAATCAGGATGGCATCACTTTTTGTTTTGTTCCAGGATTAGTATAAAAACCTGTCCATGAACCCCTCTAAAGAAATGAGAGTATTACTTTTACCTGCCATCCAGGAAAAAACCAAAACCAAAACCAAAAACTTCAGGTTAAGAGCACCAGCAATGAAATAGCAGACAAACCAGTGTGGTAAACATAGTTTTCCCTCTCTCAAAAGATAATTTTCAGGGAAGAAGGAAAAAAGAATTTTTTAAAAGTGTATGCAGTTTTTAAATGAGCACAGAGAGTAAAATTTAATTTCCTTAAACTCACAAATCTTGTTATGTAGCTTGTTTCGGAATAACAGAAATGAATACAAATGATTTTTAGCATTGTAAACTGGCATAAATTTGGACAAAATCAAATATTTTGCTGTGTTCCTTGATTAATTTACTTGATTATTTTTCTTTTATTATGCACACATATTTAGTAATTTAATTATGCATATTAGTTCTCCTCCTGTACTTTTTACAATAGTTCTTTGGCCATGTTAACAACCAAAAAAGGAGAGGTTGGTTTCTCAGCTTCAAGGAATCTCTGTGATAACAGGCAAAGAAACTTGGTTACCACACTCTTGAGTCACACAGGCAATTTCTCCTTGATCTAATACTTTTAAATTTGGGGCAGACCCTTCAGAACCTGAAACTCTGGAGATGAAACATTTAGTAAAAAAAAAAAAAGGTTTATAGTCCTTGAGATTCTGTTTCCACACATTCAGTATCTCTCTCTCAATACCTCTTTTCATCGATGTAAAAGCATTGGATTAATTTGCAGAGCTGAGGACATCATTAACTGCAGCTTCAGATAAAGCATTTCAAAAAAAAAAAAAAAGTTCTAAAGCAGAAAACTTATAGCACTCTGAAAACTTGAAACTTTTAACTTCTCCCATCATTATTCCAAAGTTCAAAATCAAAAGTGAACTTAGACTAAGAAAATGTTTGTCTATTCATACAACATGATTTCCCACAAGCCTCTCCTTAATTATTATTTTATAAGTTGCATCTTTTTTTTGGGCAGGATGCCATTAAAGAAGTCCTTGGGGAACTTACTAGCACTGTCATCCTGATCCAGGTTGAGTGTCCTTAATTTTAAAGTTTACAAGCACATTTTACTTCAGAGTTTAAAGGCAACTTTAAAGTCAGCTTGTATAAAGTCATAATTGTATGTATGGTGATAAATTCCATAAAATATGTAGGCACTTGCTCATATAATGCCAGTGGCTATTCAATTCTTTTTATTGAGAATAAAAATCTTAATTCACATATTCATATTAAAATCTATTTTTTTTAAATAACTGTTTCTCCTACCTTGTTCAAACAGTCAATATTTCTTTCTTGGATAGGTAGAAAGCTTTCCAAGTCTTGAGAATCTAATATACATTCTTTATCATGAATCCAGAGTGAGTTTCTGAAATACAACTTTGATTATATCATCCTCTTGCTTAAAACTCTCTCATGCCTGTGTGTTGCTAGGATAATGTCCAAACTCTTTATAAAGGCAGCCAAATCCTTAGTGATATGGTCCCTTTGTAAATGCCTGGAGCATAATAATTGTTGTTCAGCCACCCATTGTGTCTCACGTGTCTAGAAGGTGTCTAGCAGATCTAAATATGCACTCAGGTTGGAATGACCATTTGTGGAATGACTGTTGAATGAGTCATGAGAGTAGAATCATCTCCTGTGCTACATTTCTTTTAGGATTTATTTACTTAGAGAGAGAGAGAGAGTGTGCATGTGGGTGGAGGGGCAGAGAGAGAGAAAATCTCCAAGCAGGCTCCCCCCTTAGCCTGATGTGGAGCTTGATCCCAGGACCCTGAGATCATGATGTGAGCCAAAACCAAAGGTGAGACACTCAACGTACTGAGCCACCAAGATGCCCCTATATTTCTAAATATATTATCTTCCATCATTAAAAAGAAAAATTCTCTGGTAACATATTTGTATCTGTCTTTTCAAAATAACATTACTTGAAAAGAAGTTTTTTCTTTTTCTATATACCACTAACTCTTGTGGATTTACTGAAGTTCCCCTGTTGTATTTTTACAACATATATATATATATATATATATATATATATATATATATATATATATATATATATATAGTGTTATTTTATTACTTTTATAAAATAAAAAAATTACTTTTTTATAAAAATACTTTTATAAAAAGTATATATATATAGTTATTTTATTACTTTTATAAAAATTTTAACATGCATACTTAGTAAAGTGTAAAGTTAATCAATATCTTCATCTTACTTCCAAACAATGTAAATATGCTAGAACAGTTTAATTTCTATTTCTCTGCATCCAATTTATATACTCTTGTTGCCTGTTATTTTAAATTTATCTTTTTTTTTTTTCAGTTCCATGAATCTGACATTATTGTATGGTTTTAAACACTCATTGTTAGTTGAAATTTACCCATATAGTTACCAAATTCAGTATGTGCCATCTCATCTCACATATTAATTTGTAGAATTTTGTTGCTTATGTTCCTTAAGTACACCCATTAACAATCTCTGTTGTAAAGTTCTTTTGGTGTCAAAATCTGTAAGTTATTGTAATTTTGAAAATGTCTTCATTTTGGCCTTGTTCTTGGAAGATACCTGTAATGGACACACAATTTAATGTTGACAGTTATTTTTTTTTCTTAGCTCATTGGAGATGTTAATCAACTATTTTCTGGATCTGTTGTTAAAAAGTCAAACATCAGTCTCATTGGCATTTTTTTGAAGGGGATTGTTTTTTCCTCTCTCACTGCTTTTAGATTTTTTTTTTTTTATAAATTGCCTTTTTTGTACACTTTAAACAGATATTAAATGTAATTATTTTCTGTTTTGTGATCGTTCCAGTATCTAAAGTCGTTGTTGTTGTTTCTGTTTTTTGCTGTTACTGCTGGCTCTTGTTATTCTGCCTTCTGTTCCCACATATTTAATGATTTTTTAATTGTGGTTTCAAATTCCTTGGAATTTCATTTGTGTTAATTCTTTAATAACTAAGGTAAGGTTGGTTTCCTCCAAAATAGGTTTGTAGTTGAATTTGCCAGATACTTGAAGGTGGTAAATGTCTTAAACATCTTTTTAACCTTAAGGATTTTCAGATCAAATAATGCACCACATTCAGGCAATGATTACTTAGGAAATCAGATTATGCATTCAAATTTCATGGAAGGTTTTGTTTTTGTTTTTATTATTTTTTATTAATTTCCATTCTACCCAGTGTAAAGATCAAAATGAACAATTTCTTTTCTATATGTTTAGTTTCTTTCTGGTTTACCTTGGGGGACCCCAGCTTTATATAGAATCTCTGTTTAGATTATACACTCAGCTCTGTCATTGTCTCTTGCACCTTCATCAATGACAGGTTCATTTTCATTAGAGTTTGAAAGAAACCCCAGGGCAAAAGCTGACCTCAGTGTGAGCTTCTCTCTGTGACTTTCCACTTTTACTTTGTTTGGAGGCCTCTGAATATTTATTTTTAAATTTTTCCTTAGCTCAGCAAAACTTTTAGAGTCTTTTGTTTTAATATATTTTAGCTAGCGTTATTAGTTGTTTTGGCAGGAGGTTTATTCAGGTTATCTCTTTAGTCATGCTTCAGTGAACAGAATTTTCTCTTTGATGCTTTCTTGCTGAAATCTTTTGCCTATCTTTATGAAACTCCCAGTGGCAACAATTTCTTTAGAAAATGGACACTTTCTAATCTAGGATTCATTTGCTTTCTCTGTCAACTCTGATAACAGTTGACCAAAAAATCCTTAGTTTTCTACTTCTAGGGTTTCCACTATAGGGCTCTCTCATTACCTTCCATAATTCTGACTGACACTTCTCAGCTTTTTTACTGAACCATCTTCTTCTGCCAAATCCTTTTTTTGTTTTGTTTTGTTATTCCTGTGTGTGAGGATTAATTTTTTGTGTCCACTCACCAAAACTGTAGTGCCCAGGTACTAGGTCAAACACCAGTCTAGATGTTGCTGTAAAGGTACTTTCTAGAAGTGATTAACTTTTAAATTAGTAGTTTTGAATAAAGTAGATTGCTGTTCATAATGTGGGCTGGCATCATCCAATCAGTTGATGTTTGCCTTAAGCGAAAAGACTGAGCTCTCCCAAAGAAGGAATTTTGACTCCACATTGCCTTCAGACTTAGGACTGCATCAAGTCTTGCCAGAATTTCCAGCCTGAAGGCCAGACCTACAAATCTGAAACTAGCTTGTCTCCACAATCACATTAGCCAATTCAAAAAAAATTATTTAAAATTCATATTTAATAAATTTAGTTAAAACTAAATTTTAATATAACTATATACGTACACGTGTGTGCATGTGTGTATATGTGTGTGAGAGAGAGTATGTGTGTGTGATTTGTTTCTCTGGAAGATCCTAATACAGATTTTGGTACTTGGAAGTAGGGTTCTACTCTAACAAATATCTAAAAATATGGACATGGTTTTGGAATCGACTAATGGATAGAGGCTGAAACAGTTTTGAGGAGCATGATTTAAAAAAAAAAAAAAAGAAAAAAATTAAAAAATGGGCTTACAGAGGTTGTTGGTAGAAACATGGAATTCAAGGGAGATTCTGGTGAGGGTTCAGGGGAAAAAAAATACGGGAGCTGTAGAGAAAACTTATTTTGTCTTAGAGGATACATATGTCATCATGAGCCTGGAAATGCAAATGTTAAAGGAGCTTCTGATGAGGTTTCAGTTGGAAATGAGGAAGATGTTATTACAAAGTGGAGCTGAGGAGATTTCTAAGTGATATATTGATGATGCAGCTTGTTTTTTCCTTTCTGCCTATGGCAAAATTTAGGAGAGAGATAAATTGGAGAACTGTTAAGCAATAAGAAACTGGCTCTTGATTTGGAAGATTCTCTATTTATCCAGATGGTGTGCTCTGGAAACAGTACCCTTTGCTGAAGAGATTATGCTTGTGACTTATGGATCTAGTCAACCATCTCAGGAAAAGATAGGTGTAGAGATGCTATTATTGGCCATGCTTATTATGCATCTCTACCTTTATGCCTCTTCAAAATGTATCTAAATAAAAAAGTTTCTATACCTATCATATTCCTATATAATTCATCTTGATTAAATACCTTTTTGTTTACTGCCTCAATTTCAGATTAAACTTTCCCTCTGCATCACTGTCATATTTAGTTTACCCCAAAGCAAGTTTCAATAATTCTACCTTAATACTTCTGCCATCATTAGTTCAGACTCTACATACCATGTTATAATATCTTAAATTGGGAAGCAGCACTTTATAGCATTATTTAGATTTAAGTTTGAATCCTAGATGTCAGGGGAATGAAAGTTCCAGAATCCCTATGTCTTTATTTATAAACATTTTTTTTCCCTAAAATTCAGGTCTGATAATGTCAATTTCCTAATTAAAAACTGAATTAAAAAAAAAACCTTAGCTTCCTAGCTCATAAGAAAAATCTTTAAACTCTTTATACTAGCAAATGCATTTATTTTCACAGCTCTTACACCTGCCTGTTCCTCTAGCCTCTCTATTCTGCTTGCATCTGAACCACAAGTAACACTGAATTATTTTTATTTTCCTAAAAACACTATTTTTTTTTTTTTTATATGTGTGCTCTCTGTTCACAATGTCTTTCTGCCAGTTCAGCTGCCTGTCATACACTTTTTAAAGTCAAAGACAAGGATCCTCTCTTCTGGAAAGTAGTTCCTGAATTCATATACTTACTTATTTTCTCTACTCTTTGTAAACAATGGCCAGTGTCTGTTAGAACATGTATTATATTTATATGTTTACATATATTGATCTTAGGAAATAATGTGCATTTCTTGAATATAAAGTTTGTATGGCTTTCATTTTGATCAGAGGGCATGGACATTGTTTCAGAGTCAATAATTCTTCATTACATGAGTGAATGAGCATAGTGATTACATACAAACTAGATGATTCAAGTTAGGTCACATCAAATGAAAAGTCTTATGGAGGACATGGATTGCACCTAAATGCTAGTTGAACTGTAGTTTGCCATTATGTCTTAGTAATTATAAGACAATTTTGGAGGACCCAAATTAAAGTTTAAATCATAATGATTTAAGTGAAAATGATTAGTTACTAATTAAGTCACATATATAAATATAGTTGTATAGAGTAGCTACGATTAAAAACATTTATTCCTCTATGATATTAAGAAATTAACCAGGGATTTCTCAATTCTTTATTATGCTTATGTTTTCCAGAAAAAATATATAGTCATATCTAAGTAAGTCATTGTTAAGGCTTGCTGACCCACAAGTCATTTGTTTTTACATGATGACTGTCTGTATCTCTGTTTGGAGTCATATGTCTTGATTTTGAAATTTAAATAATTTAAATAATCATAATTTCCAACTTTGTAGTGAAGGGGCTCCTCCCTGTAATCTTAAAGTATAGTAACATTCACAGCCCCTGCTGTTATCAAATTGCCAGATACCTTGAATATTCATATCACTTCTGGGTGCCTCATTTATAAAATGAGAATAACAGTGTTTAGATATACTACCTCCCAGTAATGTTGCAAAGTATAATGAGACAATATATGCTGAAAATGTGAGAAAATACTTTAAAACATTTTAAGTATTTTTATAAGACTACCTTTTTTTTTTTTTTTTTTTTTTTAGCTTCAAGAGGAGTATGTTATGTTTTCCTTGGACTGGTTATTTATAAATAAAAAAAGTTAGTTTTTATTATTTTTGTTTGAGCCGTGTAGCATTCCATAAACATATACAACTGGGAAAAAGAATTTTTAGAAACCCATCAGAATCTGTCTTCATTAACTTAATAGGCAGTTAGATGATATTAAATTATCAGGTGAATTTCAGTTTCATAGCTCTATTTTCATGCTGGCATCTGTACCAATGCAGATACTTGTAATGGAATTGCCATGAATGGAGGTGTTTTACACAGATCTAAAAATATTGTTTTAGGTAAATCCTCAGATTATTTTGATGTTACATAGTTATTCAACACTTTTTTGATTTTTAGAATATTTTATTGAATGTAAAACCAAATCTTTTCTTTATAAAGCACAGAGTTGTTGTTTTGGCTTAAAAAGATCCACTCCAGAATCCAGATGCTTCGTATTGCCCAATGAGATAGATGTAGGGATGTTCACCAAAGCTTGTTAAATGCTATCATTTTCAATTACCCTCCAATTATTAGAGTTTCTTAAGAAAACCTGATACCTCCCTTTTTACTGAAAGCACCTGTACCATTACCATGTGTCATAGATGCACTGTTCTGTCAGTGTGTTTTCTTCTTCTTCTCTGTTGGAATCCTTTTGGTCAGTATGAGCTGTCGGCTTAGATCTGACTCTCTCTGCATTTCTGCACATGTGGAACAGAAGTCAAGTCCCTGAATACATTTCAAAGCTGCCAGTTTGCCCTTGATGTTTTAAGTTTTTTTTTTTTTTTTCCTCCAGTGGGGAGAGATTGTGATACTGAAGATGGTCATGCTTCCTGATTTCTTATTCTTCATAATATTCCAGTTAGCTATAAGAGAAATCATATATATCATATATGATAGATGAATGCTTGCTTACTTCAGAATTTTATTAACAGCCTTGAAACATATCTGTTCATTTACAATCTGGTCATTAATTAGTTGTAGCTGAATTTGGCTGAGATTGTTCTTTTGTCTATATTAATTGCTCAGATTAAAAATAATCATCTTACATGCAGTATTTGGGTCTTGGAATCAAGTACTAAGTGAACAATTCCTTTTGTGCATTTTGAAATGACCATGATGAATTTGATTTTGTGTTTCCTCTGGTTGGAAGAGAAGGGCAGTATATCACAAGGAATTAAGAGGTTGCATCAAAACATTGACTTAATTCAAACTTTAATCATACTAAAAAATCACAGAACATTGTATTGCTTGTAATGATTGAATTCATTGATTATTTTTCCTTAATTGAATTGTTTACCCAGCCTATATACATACAGTCAATATCATTTCTACTCCCAATCTAGCCATTTTTAAAATTATGTATATAAGGTTTTGTTTCTTTGGGATTGATACAAAAGGCTTGGTAATCTTTGACTACTAATTATGAGAATGGTTGAAGGTAACTTTGAGAAAGTTTGTTGAAGATTTCAGTTGCTAAGCAAAGGATCTTGCATTTTAGTATTATAAATAATGGGAAACAACTGAAAATGTTTGAAGGAAAGGTAAATTGGAAAAGGTGGGCTTTTTTTCAGCTTTATTGAGATATAATATATTGAAATGTACAACATTATATAAATTTAAGGGGTATGATGTGATGATTTGATACATGTGTGTATATGAAGAAATGATTAAAACCGTAAGACACGTTGTCTATATGTGTGTGGTGATAACATTTAAGATCTACTCACTTAACAACTTTCCAGTATATAATTTAGTACATATAATTCACTATAGGCACCATGCTGGGCATTAGATCCTCAGAGCTCATTCATTTCATACCTGGAAGTTTGTATCCTTTGGCCAACATCTGCCCATTTTCAATATTCCCCAGCCCCTAGCAACCATCATTCTACTCTGTTTCTGTAATTTTGGCTTTTTTTGGATTCCACATATAAGTGAGATCATACAATCATATGGTTATTTGTCTTCTGTTGTCTGACTGATTTTACTTAAATAATGGATAAGAGGGTTTTTTTTTTTTTTTTTTTAAGTTGGTAATGGGCATGTACATATCTGAGTTGATTGAATTGCTTGCACATGACCGAGTTCATAGATATGCTAGCAAAAACAAACTGGCTTGTAGTATACACATCGAGGGGGCCAGGGAGTCATGGAAGGCGTATTCAGCAACTAGTGGAGCTTTGGCCACAGTCCAGGATTCCTGCAGTTTTTAGAGTCTAAAATTGTTTCAGAAACTGGATGCTGGTTGAGAATCATCAAGGATGTCAAGAGGCTTTGAGAGAAATGGGGAGCCCCTAAGAGAGGTTAATATATACCAGCAACTACCTTGTTTAGGAATATGATGTGCACAAAGGATCTCTTTAATTTTTGAGTAAAGTGCATTTTTATTAAAACTGTTGTTTTTTTCAACTTTTATTCATTGAACACATATTTATTGATTGCTTACTGCATTACAGGAAATTTAGGACATTCAGTAAATATTGTAAACTAGATGTAAGAAAGCTTCTTTCGTAAGACTTACATTGTAGCTGGGTGGGTGGTGGGTGAGGAAGACAATAAACCAACCCACCTGGAGATCACGGTAACCTTTATAACAGTAGGTTTAGTTGAGTAGAAGAAATAGAGGTAGGATGAGTTAAGGAAAGAACAGAATGTGAGGAAGTGGACATCATGTTAATAGACAACTCCCTGAGAAATTTTGTTGCAAAGAGAATGGAGAATAAGGCCATACATGGAGGGCAACATGTTGTACAGGGGAGTTTTCTTTAGGACTTTTGAATATTAATGAATATGAAAAGTCTGAAATTTGTCAAGATATTTATAATGGTTTTGATTTCATTAATAATCTTTAACTTTTAAAATTTAAGCTAGCATAATTTCTAATGCCACTTGAAGTCCTAAATAGACAGCTATATTAAAATAAAATAAAATTAAATTAAATCATGTATATAGTCAATAGGTTTTGATGCTTAGAGAATTTTCCAAATTTATAGTTTTCCAAATTTTATAATTTCCTTTATAAGGAAACAATAGGGTTGGATATTATTTTGAAAAGAAAAAATCCTGTGAAGATTTTTAACCAACAGTTATTTTACTGTAAAAGTTTAATGTTATGAATTACCTCTGACTTTTCCCCAGTTGTTGGTAGAAACTGTTACTTGCTATTCTCAAAAGAGAGGGCATGTGTGTGTTTATAATAAATATGCTGTATTTTAAGTACAATAGGCATGAAAATATTTTCAAATATAAGTACTCAGAAATTCTATTTCAGGAAGATACAGAGCTGTAAAGTTCTGTACTGAATAACTGAAAATGTGCCCCTTTATATTGTAGATGACCTCATTGCCAGTGTGAGAAATATTAGTAATCTGTACTTTTGAGACATATTTATTTTTATTACATTTCCTTTATCATCATAAGTGTAAAAATACCATTATAGATCACAAAGCTATAATAAATGTTAAAATGGATTCTATCTCAAGTTCAATCATGTCATAACAAAAATCCAAATAGAAAAATATGTCTTTAATAACAGTTTCTACCACAAATCTCAATATACCTAAATCTTAATTCTTACTTTGCTTTGCAGTTTTATATTAATTTGCATATCTGTTATTACTTGCTGGTATGCTCGAATGCCGCTACATTTTTATAAATTCTATCCTTCCTCTTGCTCTTAATATGTATTTGTTGTATGCCATTTCCAGTGTCTCTTGTAAACAAAATATTTCAGTGTGACTTTTTCACTTAATGAATATTTTGCATGAGTCAGTCAAACTGTAAACGTTCTTTTCTTCCCCAATCTGCTCCATGACATGAAAAATACCATAAAAGGTAAGTCGGCCAGAAGATAGCCATCTTAATGAGTTGCTGTTTTCAAGAAATAGTAATAATCATTAGACACAGATCCCTGGAAACCTAAGGCAACAACATTCACTTGGAAAATAACACAATTCAATTATAAGAAAGTTTCTGAATGTAAAAGCATTAATTTCCCATTTGCATACTTTCCACTGCCATTTTGAAGTCATCATCACTTTATTGCCACTCTAGTTTTGCCAGCTTACTAAATCCAAACCTGCTTTCACAAGCACCAGCAACTTCTGTGAAAACATGAATTACAAGTGCCCCAAGAGATCTCATTGTATCATTATAATTTTAATACAGACTACATGATGAGGTCCTATTAGTACTAGGATACATGATGCTACATTTCTTTAAGTAAAGAGAAGTCATAAAAGAAATATAGGAAACATTGGCTTTTGAATGATATATCAAAGCAGTTGATAAGTTAGTAAACTTACTTTGGATGGAGTAATATGGACAAAACAATCTAAAATTTAAAAGAAGTTTATAAACTTCTTTTATATACTTTATAAACTTTATATACTTTATAAACTTCTATAAACATAGAATAAGCTAAGCCAGACTTTCAGCAATCCAACACAGGCTCCAAATGTGTATTTATCTCATCACTTAAAATGTTATGTGCTTTCATTTGACTCCAGAAGCCCAAGCATTTATGGGCATTTTAATTGATTTTAAGTTTACTTTAAGACATCTTCACTGAAAGACTCTCAAGAGAAAAACATCTCATTTTGATAAGCAATCTCCCATGCATGCACTCACCCAGCATTACCCATTTACATATTGTTCTATACCCATATTATAGATAAAATGTTCAATTTGAAATAACTGACTTTGTGCTGGCAGCAAAAGGCATGGTATAGGAGAATTTGGAAGACAGACTAGGTTTCTCCCATTTTACAGTAGGTTGGAGATTTGCACCTTGCATTTGATGGTGCAGATTTTTTCCACTCCACTCTTAATTTTGTGTTTTTAAAAAAACATATAATTTATTTTCCTCAATAAAGTGACCAGGGCATTGAAAAAACAATAACTGGATTAGAGATGAGAGATTAAATTTAGAATCAAGATAACTACTTGCATAGCATGCAACAGTTAACCATTAAGAAAAATCCGTGCCTAGATTTATCTTGCTTATTTACTACATATTTGCATATTTGTGCAAATACAGCTGCAACATAGACCACATGGCAGAAAAAGTATCCATTAGAGGAAAGCTTAAGGATAACATAAATCTTGACCTACACTAACCAGACAGACCAGAAAGGGTTAAATTTTCCTCCAAACACACTCAATATACTCCTTCAACCCTAATGATACAGTGTAGCTTCTTTTATTTTTATTTTTTAAGATTTATTAATTTGAGAGAGAGCCCTGGAAAGAGATCCACAAGGTGGGGGAGGGGCAGAGGGAGAGGGAGGTAGAGAATCTCATGCAGACTCCCCGCTGAGAGGGGACCCCCCCCCCCTCCACTACGGCCCAAGAGATCAATGGCCTGAGCTGAAACCAAGAGTCAGATACTTAACTGACAAGAGATCCAGGTGGCTGGTATAGCTTCTTTTAAATCAGAACACTAATCCTGAGAAGGTGCGTCACTTCTTGTTTTACGAAGGATGAATGAATAATTAGGAATTGGAGATAAGTTTTATCCTTGAGTTTCTTAAGTTGCTAACATATATCTTCAGGTTTCTTTCAATTTTAAGTTCTTTTATGATGTGTCAAAGAAAAATTGTACCAGACAAGTGGAGCAGGCTGGGAAGACTCCATTCAAGACTGTTGCAATAGGGAGGAGAGGTTGAATTCAACTCCTCCCAAACAAGACTGAAATGTTTTTGAGCACTAGGGTGAGCTCCAGCAAAAGTACTAAAGGGGTGGTGGTAGGGGGAGGTTGGTCATTGTGATTAGGGCTTCTTTGTTTGCTTATTTATATTTATGAAAATTAGGCTCCCCATCCAACACACATGTGTGAACATACACACACACACCTACATGCATGTGTGCACATGTGTATAGTTTTCTTTGATGATTACATTTCAAAGGGATGGCTTGCAGGACCTTGAGAATGACATTCCTGGGTTGTAAACCTAGCAAGAGGCTGAGAGAATATTCACATCTCAACAGGGCAGAGAAAGAATTTATAATTGAAAGTCTTCTAAAGCATGTGCTCTAAGGAAAGGGAGCTCAAGAAGCAATAGGAAGAAAACTGTCTAAATTTTAGTCATGCTGAGGGAAATATTGTCTTGCTCAGAAATCAAATATAAAAATTGGAATGTATTTTCTTGTATTCAGTAGTAGTTGAAGGGAATCTTATATGTGCATTTCACTTTTATAAGAAAAATACCATTCAAATTCTGTAATAGAATAGGTGCCTTTGGCTCTACTGGTATAAACAGTGCCCTTTTTTTTTTATATAACAGAAGTCAGTTTACTTAACTATAAGGAAAGGATAATAGTTCCTTCTTATGGTTGGTTATCACTGGGATTAAATAAAAATATATGTAAAGCTATTATGACAGTTCAAGATCATAAACTGTACTCAGAGGACAGCTGTTAGATGTCACTATAGTCTCTAAATTCTGTTTGAAAATTATTATATGATTGAATGATATAGATTATTATGGGGAAAATAGGTATTGCTTTTTGTTTGAAATATCTATTAAAACAACTTTTCTATTCACCATATATAGCTATACAACTTCATTTTTATTTGGGATATATATACATATTTATATTTTACTTCATTCTAAGTGTCAAGTGCCTGTTTCTTTATAATCTATACTATGTTTTCCCAAGGCCCTGTAAGTCAGAGGAAATGACCAAGGCTGAGGAGAAAAGCCTAATAATCTTTAAGGCTATAGGGCTTTTGAGGACAAAAGACCTTCATTCATCTTCCTTTCCTTTTGGCTACCTGATGGTTTCTGTGTTTTCCTCAATGACAAATGAAAGCAGCTATTGAGGTCCCTACTTGCCACACTCTGCTAGGCTATCTGAAGGTCTCAGGGATATCTGCTGCTCCTGTGGCTTCCCTTGTCTAACCACAGCCAGTCTTGAGGTTTACACTTCCGACATCTCTGCTCTCCTTGATCACCTTAGCTATTGACTCTTGACTCTTGCTACTGGTTTTACCTCTCATCTCACCATTTTCGTCTCCCATACAGTGGTTATAAATTCATGTTGACTTCTCATTGGTGTTTTGTTTCTCTCAGTGTGGAGAATTCCTCTCTTTGGAATTTAAGATAGTTCCCTGGGAATGACATAAAAGAAGGTGTTTGCCTAACTACTTCATGTTCAAGGGAGCAAACACAGACTGCGGTTCCTTGGAGTCAAAGAACATGAGTGACTGTAAATCTCCTCCAGAACCACCTCCGCTATTCAATAGTTAGGCCTCATGGAGATGCATGATGTTGGTAAGACTAAGGCACAGAACCTCTAGCAGTCTTCTGAAACCATTGCTCTGATACTCATAATAACTAAGTGTTCTGTTAATTTAATACCTCCTAAGAAATACGAATTCATTTGATCATCAGCCACCATAAGGAGCAGTTGTTTTAGAAGGGTATGTTTGTTTTGTCTTGGCTCTGATTTCTGGTCCAGTTAGCTCTATTCAAGAGCAGAGATTTGGGACTGATGGCCAAGGAACAAGTTATTCTAAGAGGTGGACAAGTTATTCTATGGCAGGACCTTTTTATGGAAGTCTTCTCCATGGTCATCACAAAAGAGAGAGAATGTGATTGGCTGGAAAACTATAGTAGCTCTATTAAAGGGTAAAATGTGGGTAAAAATAATGTGGGTAAAATTTTCAACCTCCTAACATAGAGTAACATGTAGAGGTTACAGAATAGCTCTTCCCATGAAGGGGCAAACTTCTCTAACCTTCAAGTCTCTTTATTTAATGTTGCTGCTGCCAGTGAAGCTGCTTGACTGGGGCAAGAATTATCAAATTTTTCAGGAGCAACTTTTGCCATCCTCATAGCAGATTTTTCTGTATTTTCATCCTTTCCTAATTTTTCCAGGGAATCTAACCCTTAGACTACCTGCTAACCAACATGAGGTACTAGATCAATCTCAGCATGTTCATGAGTGCTTGCTGAAAATTTGAATAAATATGAGTTTTCCAGAATCACTTTCCTATTGTTCCAATGGAGTTCAGGGTCTATGCCTACTTGAGTCCATTTCTGCATTTCTCCACTGCAGAGGCTACTCATGAGGCAGCAAACAGTATCAGCATTCATAATGATCCTCCCCAATGTCCACAAAGCAGTTATCCAAAACAGAGCCCAGATGGCTTAGCATCCTCTTCTCTCAGGTTGAGTTCCCTTATTATCCATAGCACTTCTCTTCCCTATTTTCCTGACTTCCTCTATTGAGCCTATTGCCTTCATTTCCTAAGAGCTTTAAATTTCATTTTTTCCCACCATTCTAAGGAAGGACCTACAGCATCCTACTGGAAAAAGAATTATTGTTTCTTTCCTTGATAATCTAGTGCTCTTAAGATAGTAATGGGACTAAGGAACAGACTCTTTCTCACCATTTTTTGTCCCCTGACTTGGTTTTTTTGGTACTTGAATATAATTATTACACTAATTCACAAATATTATTGCAGTCAAAGCTTGAAAACTCTGTAAGCTTGGCTTTATTGGTTAGCAGTCAAGATCAGCTAAAATATGGGGAGAGCTGGGACTTGAACTCACTTCTGTTCCCATATTGCATGCTCTTCCCATGATTTGATGGACGTTCTGTTATAGTAATACTCTTGCAAGTCTGTTGAGCACTGGAAGGGTGGGAGGTTATTTTTAAAAATTCCCATTCTTCTAATTATTAGCTATGCAATATTTTCTCCAAATTTTTTTACGAAAGTATCAAAGCAGGAAAGTTTCAGCTAGCATCCATATATCCACCTAGATGCTGAGACTGATATTTTATCATACATTCTTTTCTTCTATCACGTAGTGAATTTTAGCTGTGCAATTTTAACTTGCTGCTTTTTTCTTACTGTAGTACGGCTTTCCAGTTGGCAAAATGGGAATATATAACACCTATCTCATAGTGTTCTTTAATAATTACCCAGTACAGCATTTATAATTGATCAGCAAAATACCTGGAATAGGATGAATCATAATTTCAGTGGAAATGTTCTCCCCGTGAATAGTTTTCCTTCCAGTCAAGGCAAAAGGATTCATGCAAGAAAAAAGCTGCAAGTAGTTATATTCATCATCAACTACAGAACTTTTCCAATAGAGAATGATTCTATTTTGAATGACTTTTTAATTCCGTTCAGATTCTTTGGGTTAACAAAAAACTCATTTTAACTTCCTGATCTCTTAAAATATACAAAGTGCCCTGACTCTATTCCAGCCATCATGAATCCTCTGACTCCATGGTGAATATTCAGAAATGTTGAGTCTTACAGTACCATTGGGTTCTGGTCAGATTTGGATGTTGGATATACTGGCTCTTAAAATCAGTGTTTCATCAGGCCAGATATTAAATAAGTTTGTCTTCTTACCCTGATTAGTGGTACTATTTCTTGTCCCACAGAGCCACTAGAGATATCACATCTAAGAACATTCATTTAGGAAAACCTTCACTTTCAAAGTTATTTCTTAGTGCATTTTGTAGGGATAAAGGACAGTCAAGGCCTCAAAGCTGAGATAACTTTAAGGTACACTAAGGTGACACTGATTAGAGAAATGTGTTTAAGAGGTTATAGAGAATGAAAAGGGCTAGTAGCAAAGCAAAACAAACCCAAGTTAATCCAGAAAAATTATTTATTTTTTTAGATAACAGATTGAAATGTGATTGCATAGGTTGTGTTATGTAGCTAATAAGGGGGAGAAGTTGCTTGATTTATATCCATCTTAAATTCTGATTTGGAGAGAATAGGGGTTGAAAAATAAAAAGTCAAATTAGGACCGCACTTGAAAAAAACATATCAGAAAATCTCTTGAGTCTCACCTCTAGCCCTAAACTCTGTGGCCTTTGATTTTCTCACCCATAAAATTATAATGTTGATAAAGTATTGTCTTCAATTTGATTACCAGTTTTGAAACTAGATGGCGAAAGGTTTTAAACCATAAACAGAAATATATCAGAAGACTTTGATTAATGGAAGAATATACTATTTTCTCCTGTTTTATAGGCAATATTAACAAAAAATTATTGGGTGTAGAGAAACCAGTAGAACAGCAATTGTTTGTAGAGAAATAGCTATTATTATGCTGTGTTAGTGAGCATGTAAATTTATTTGTACAATTTTTCTGGCAGAATTTCAATGTTGGTAATAAGTTAATACAGAAAATTGCATATGACTCGTATGCCTAAAGAAGAGGAGTTGCATGGACCTAACATGTGTGTTTTTATGCCCATTTACTTGCAGAGCACACATCTGAAAAATGCATATGGAACTGTTACCTGTGGCTATTCAAGGAAAGTGTTATAAAGAAGTGAGGATAGGAGATATAAGGGTTTTCACGTTCATTTTGGAAAACCCTTTACTTGTAAAGTGTTATGCTGTTGGTTTGAAATTTAATATATTTTGTGGGAATAAAGGGCAGCAAAGCATCTTAAAACACGTTAAGGCAAGTGAATTGAAAAAAAAATCTTTTTATTATAAGACATTATGAGAATTCCAGTTAACATGGTGAACTAAGCATTTAATAGAAAAATTCCTGCTTTACTTCAAACAATATAATAGAACATCTGTAGATTGAACAAATGTGCTCGAAATCTTCAAAGCCATAAATTAAAGAATAGAAATCATCTAACAAAAACATTATAGCATGAAAGAAAATGAATGGATTTATTTTAAAGATACAAAGATTCTAGCTATTAAAATTGATAAAATGGTCAAGAATAATGGTCAGCCAGTTACAATTAAAATGGGGAATCTGTGCTTGGAAGATACCCTTGAAAAAGGTTATTAATTCTGTAGCTGAGAGGAAAAAAAAACATGGAAAAGAAAATCAGATTTGGAAGGGTGGAATGAAATGGTATCACAATTAGAAGAGAATGGAAGAAGTTAGTATGAGAAGAGAAAATTACTGATAAGCATTCAGTATTACATACAATCAAGAATCCTCAGAATATTGTCACAAAAAGAGTCCCCAAAAGGATAAGCCAAAATAAATACAGAATAAGATACAACGCAGTAATATTGCAAAGCATTTGGAAGGGTATATTTCTGACCTAGTGATAGTGAAAGATCTCTTAAAAAGACCACCCCAGATAAACCATAAGGATAAACATGGACGGATTTAACTAACTTAAAATCTGTGTTTAACAAAAGTCTCACTGGTAGTTGACAAATTGGAAGAAGGGATTTTTCCGTCGCTAAACTTGACTAGAGATTAACATCTACAATACACAAAGAACTTGTGGACACCAACAAAAATAAAATAAAATAAAATAAAATAAAATAAAATAAAATAAAATAAAATAAAATAAAGGTGGGGGGGAATTATATATGGTCAAATGATGTAATTTGCCAATTGTAAAAGATAAGATTTAAGGATTATCTAAGATATGATAGGAATCAGAGAGAATCAGATTATGTAATGAGATTTTTTTGTGCCATTGGAAGACGATTATTAGGAGGATGCATAAAAATATACAGAGGAAAACACTTCTTGATGCTCTTGGCAGAGAACAGTATTAAAAGCCATTCGCGAATGCAATCTGGTAGTACTGAAGGATAATAATACTTGTGTGTCCTGTCAGACTATCACATTTGCTGGCATATTTCCCAGACAAAAATTTTTCACATATTCAAAAGCAACATTAATATGTTGTTAATCTCTGTCTCTTTTTACCCTCACAGGGAACTGGTGGCAAGTATGGTCTATGATTAGAGAAATGTATTAAAAACAAGTAGAGAAATTGTGCTATGAGTATACTACATAGTAAGTGGGTACAATAAAATACAGCAAAATGAGCAGATCATAAAAACGATTTTCAGTAAAAAAAGTAAAAAACATAATGAAATTTAGATCATGCCACTATCAAAATCACACACACACACACACACACACACACACACACACAAATCTATGCAAACATGCATAAGAATTATATCAAACTTTATTAAAGAATATGTCTATGAGAAAGAGAAAGTTAAGGCACTGTTCCGTTTTCCTGTGTATAAATCATACTTTGTTTCCTTGCATTTCTCATAAGATTTGTTGAAAACTGGACATTTTTAAAAGTATAAAATTTTTAAAAAAGAGGAAAACAGATTCTCCCTCCTCTTGAGGGTTTGTTGCTGCTGCTTGTAGATGTTGTTTATTTAGTAACCTTACTGAACTAAAGATGGGCTCTGTATGTACTGGAATATGCCTTTGAAGCACACCGTAGCTTCTGCTTCCTGTTTGCACAAAGGCTAAGTATCAGTCAGAGATAGAAGCTTAGGGCATTTTCAGGTATTTCCTGAGCATGTGTATGGGAGCTCATGGCTTTCTAGTTTCCTAGGAGGGTGTTGGAACTTTTCAAAACTTATTCCCCCAAAACATCATTTTGTCAGCTTTCCTCTCAAACATTTTGGTTAGTCTCTTGTTTTCCCCAACAGTGATCGATTGGCCCTAGGCAGTAGTGACTAACATGTTTCCCTGTAAATGTTTTAGACAAACGCCCCCTGAGTAGTTACTTCAGCACTCAGAATGTTCTGAAAGGCCAAAGACAAGCCCTTTGGACATCCCCCTTGGAGGCAGCACATGAGTCAAAATACACAAGCACAGTGCCTTGCAAATGAGGTCATTCTGCAACTTTGGGTACCAGTACCTGTACCAGGAAAGTGGTCGTTACCTTCAAGGCAACCACCTGGCTGGGAAGGGAGGGAGGGGAACAGGGTAGGTTAAATACCACAGAGTTCTTTATTCTTACTGAGATTCAGCCACTTTTTTCTTGATTATGCATTTCTTTGGTTGCTGTAAGATTTTCTTCCTTTAAGTTACCTTCCTATAAGTTTCTAGAATTCCAAAAAATTGATTCCAGTTGCTTTTGCCAGTTTATTTGTTGCTTTTATGGAGGGATAGACTTTTGATACTTTTTTTATTCGACCGTTTTCACTGATGTCCAGAGCCATACATGACATTTAAGAACATGAAGAAAGCAGTTGAGATTATCTTCTGAATGTTTTTTTCTTTAATATGAAGAAACTGAAATTAGAAATTAAAAATTTAAACAAGTATGCTTTGGCATGAATAGGCAGAATGTTTCAGACATATATGTGTCTGAACATAGCATATATTCCAATCCATATTTGAAATTATTAAAACATGACTAGCTGAAAGCTAAACTTCAGTATGTTCTTTTTGTTTTTATTTTTTTTAAATAATCTCTACACCCAGTAGATTAAGAGTCAAATGCTGTTCTGACCTACTATGTTCTTCATTTTTCTCCACCTCAAGTCTATTTCTGTGTTTCCTTTTTCTTTAATGACACAAGGTGGAAAACATTGGCATCAGTTTTGCATTATCTATCCTCATATTCTATAGTTCATAAACTGTCAGTAAATTGTCAGGACCCCATTTCTAAACACCATCACCCAGTTTATATTCTTATATTTTCCAAGCAAATCCATTGCAATTGATTCCTGGCTGAAGGTTCTGCCTCGAGACTCTTCTCCGCCTAAGGCTTCAAAAGTAAATTTTTTATTCCATTGTCATATTACCCAAATTCTATAAGACAGCAAAATAAATTTAATTGCTGTTCCTCAAATAATGTGTCTACTTCTACATCTGCCTTAAGTGTCCTCTTCACTAGTAGCATCTAAATTATTTCTGTCATTCATCCAATTACAAATACCACTTATTTAGGGGACCTTTTCCTTCTACACAAAACCTTTTCACCTGTACACTGGATATTTTTACTAGCAATACTTTATCCTAGGCATTATTTTATTGTAGTCTTTAAATATATACACATTTTACTTCCTTGAAAATTTTCTGAGGGAAGAGGTTGGCCTTTCCATCTTTGTATTTATCCATTACCTTTCTAAGTGTCTTGTATAAATTTGACACTCAGAAAATATCTGTTGAACTGAATTAAAACTGTAATGTAAATTGCTTATCAAAGGTTGGCAACATGTTATTCATTAAATAGATCATGTTTCATATATGTACAGACCATATGCTCTAATAATCATAAATATCTCCAGCTATTGTTCTCTAGCTGCAATAAAAGAGGCAATTAACAGTTATTTTAGAAAAGTGTTAAATACTTTTCTGTGTAGAAATGCCAGAGAACTCCCCAGTGAGCAACAATATAAGCAGAAAAATGTAGCAATTGTTCTTTTTAATCTATTCAAAAGAGAGCTTGTATTTATAGTTCAGCTGACTATGATTTCATAGAAATCTTCATAAATATTTGCATACCTTGAGTCTAAAATATGGCTCCTTATAAAAGATCATTAAATGTGGCTCCTTTATGAAAGATCGTTAAATAAGAAGTGATATTATAATTGAAATTTTATTTACTCTGCAGTCAAGGTTATTTTGTGACTTTTCCCTGTTCCCCATATCATAATAAACAGATATTTGTCTCCTCGCTTTTAGTCAAATGGTTGTAAATGGGCTTTGAGGGAATATTTTCCTTCACATTCCTTGACTGAGTTTTTGTTAGGCTGTGAGCCAAGCCATTCTTACCTCTTTAATATTCTTAGTAATTACTCCACACAGTGCTATTATTGCTCATTCTGCTTTACATTTGGATTAAGGAACAGACACAGATTAATTACCTCCAATTTTATTTGTCAGATTTCATCACTGATACAAAACACATTACTAGTCTTAGAAAACTGGCTTTCCATGTAGTATTCTTACTGTGTATGCTTTGGTAAGACTCATCACTTCTGTGGTCCTTTCTGCACTGAATGGACCAGAAAACAGTCTCTGGTGACAGCTCCATTCTGTCCTGATTGTGTAATATTATCCTAATTTTTATCATCACCCTTTGAACTTTCTTAAGAACTTTTATAGCTTATGCTAATCATTTGAGTCCCGGCACACCAAGTGAGGGACATGAAATGCATATGATCATCCCCTTTTACATATGAGAAAACTGAAACCCAGAAAGATTTAAAAGAATTATTTAAGTTTAGTGGCAGAAACCATTTCTCCTGACTACTAGCTCTTTTCTGTTTCTATAATGTTTTGCTGCAGTCCTTGGCTGATTATAATCTTCCTGGGAAAAAATGGCATCCTGTCTTGTATGTAGTTGTTTTTAGATGCTATCTCAAAGGTATGTTGGAAAACAAATGCTCATTTGAGCAATTTTGAGGACACCCCCCCAAAAAATCTTTTAAGCATATATAGTTTCGTGTGTGTTTTTTTTTCTTTAAGGGCTAGAACCATTATACTAAGATATTACTAATTTTTTATTACTCTTTTAATCACCATATTCCAATGAGCTGTTCGGTGAAGCACATTTTTATCAAAAATAACACCAAAAATGTTGAGGAATTATTGAAACTATAGCATGATCCGTATGGGAAATATTCCTTCCTTATCCCCCAACCAACTTCTAATGAACTTTAAATAAATTATTTATTTTTAACTTCAAGGCAAGGTATATATGAAACTGTGAAAGGAGCAAAAGTCATATGTGGTGTTTATTTATTTTTTAATTTTTATTATTTTTTAAAGATTTTATTTTTTTATTTGACAGAGAGAGAGACAGCGAGAGAGGGAACACAGGTAGGGGGAGTGGAAGAGGAAGAAGCAGGCTCCCAGCAGAGGAGCCTGATGTGGGGCTCGATCCCAGGACTCTGGGATCACGCCCTGAGCCGAAGGCATACGCTTAACGACTGAACCACCTAGGCACCCCTATATGTGGTGTTTAAATTACTTGAATGGTAACCTTTTGATCCCACTTTCTGGCATCTTGCCCTACCTACCTAAGTATACATTAATACTGGTAAATATGTGTTTTAAAGACTTTTATGATTCATTTTCATTCTAGTATTCTGATATATAGATTAATATTATAGATATATAATCCTAATAGTGATGAATTCTGAGGAATTTAGTTCTATTGTAAAACAGAGTTCAGTTGTAGATTGTATACTGACATATACAGGGAACCTTGCCTTACTTTCATATTGTGCAAACAACTTCATACCCATGGAAATAATCTTGCTAGAAGATGCAAGTAGAGGAAAATGAAAGGAAAGTGGTACTTCCAAGTATCAAAGAATAAATGGCTAGTAAGTAATATAATTTTTAAGCCCATGGATATTTACTCTCTCATGCAGGGCTTAATAAATTAGAGTTAACTTTTTAGGTATAATATTTTGTTAGATAAACTTCAGCTCAGGTTGATGAGGTTCCATAAGCAATCCCCAACCAGAGAACAGATTGGAATTTAGTAATACTGCTGTATTTTTAAAACTTTCTCATCACCTTCTCATTGTGTTGAAATGTTCTTGATCCACACTTTTTCCTTTTTATGGGAATTTGATGGTGTAGTCAATAGCAATATCGTCACAAATGTTTCTTTGTGGGAAGAGACAGCTGTGTTCACCTACAAGTTGTATGTACCATGAAGAACTTAATTCAAACAGATGCAGTCTAATTAAGACCTTATAAGATGTCTTCCCTTTCATACACACACACCTCAGAGCTTAGTAAAAACAAACTGCAAAGATTTTGCATGCTTACCCTTATTCTCAAGCCAATATTTTTATAAATTTATAAGCAGAAGGATTTATTCCAGATTTTAAAACAAAGAATTAAGAACTCATTTCCCATAGAGATTCTCTTTTACTTTCTAAGTTTTTGTTTAAACAAAAATTCTGTCCTTTTTAAATTCATTCCTTCTAGATAATTTTTTGTTGGGGACACCAAGGTTATTGGATATTGCTATCATGATGCATGATACTCTCCATCACACACCATTGCTATCATGATCTGTTTGCCAGCGGCAGAACTTCTGAATGATGGCCTGTTGCTTTTCCAGGAAACTTATCTATTATCACACTAAGACATACATACAGTGTTTCCATCTAGATCATTCTAGTCACTTGGCTATTTACCTGTTTGTCAGTTGGTTTTCATTTGACTACAGCCCCTTTTCCATTTATTTTCTGCTCTTTATTGCAGGGACTGGAAGCTTGTAGACTACATTCTAAATCCATTGCTAGCTGGCCTCTTATGAGGCTTGTTAAGATAAGACATGTCATAAAGGAAAAGAGTCCGTTTTTTTTTTTTTTTTGTTTTTTGTTTTTTGTTTTTCTGAAGTGGCAGTCCCATCTCAGGATTCAAATACTTGCTGTTTAGCACCTCTACAGTAATCCCAGCCCTGGTCATGTAATAACTTCAGTTATACTGCAGTTAGTTCAGACTTCGTACTACTCTAGGAGTTGTAATGATCTCCTTCTTCCTAAGTTTCATTTCTTATCTTAAGTGCTCTTCAAGAACCACCTCTTCTTCCTTTTATTCTTTCAGTTACTTATGGCATATGTGTAGCAAATTCCCTGCACTAAATCTTTGTCTGTTAGCAATGTCTAGAAATCTTTCTATTTTCTCAAGTTGACTCTGACTGATACTGTACTTACCATGGGAAGTAGTCCCAAGCAATTGGTCTTTGCAGATGGCAATCTGGGGTGGGTTTCATGAATCGACTAGGCTTGAACATGAAAATAACCTCATTGTTTAGTGGAATATGGGATAATATAAATGTATGCAGTTAACAGAACACTTTTGTTAATTATTTATTTTTGCTTGGGATGGGTTACATTTGAAGATAAGGCTTTGAGATATCAGTTATTGCTGCAGTTGACTTTTTGGTAGGAAAGATATTACAAAGACTCAGGCTTACTAGCAATTTCATATTAAGTTTAGGGGGAAATGGACAAGCATGGGCTTTAAAATTTTAGCAAAAATCACGGAATGAGAACAACTAACCTTCAATGATTATGCTACAACTGTTTTGTCTCAGTATATGATAGTTGCAGCTAAAATTCAAATCTAAATTTGATTTTGCATGAGAGAGAATGAAAATGTAAGTTGAGTCATAAGCTTATAGATCTTATGTAAAATTAAGAAATTTATGGGAAAGAAATGGGACACTGAGAATTGTAATGAGGACATATGTGAAGACTCAGATAACTCTCTGAAACTGGAGCACCTATATCCCCTAGAGCCTCCACAACTAGGGAACATATATCCTTCCCTGTGTGAGGAGACAGCCTTCCTTTGTTTCAGTACCCTATGATGATATCAGCTGCAGATTCGTATTTCAAAAGCATGCACATTTGCATCAAGATTCCCCCTAACTACTTCTCACGCAGGCTCAAAATTAGGTTTATATTTTATCATGCTTGGTATAGGGAAACAAATACAGAATCTTCTAGGAAGAGATAACTGATACACCAAAATATTTTTTAATTGTTACTTTATTTCAGCGTAAAGTTGGTAAATATTTTAGGAAGTAAATATTTAGGGTTTTAGACCAGGGGTCAGAA